>NC_135642.1:31174719-31476819 GCF_053574225.1 Canis aureus
GAGGGAAGTTTGAAACTCACACAGGGACCAAGGCTGTGTGGAGACAGAGGCAGAGGCTGGAGACATGCAGCCCTAAGCCATGGAATGCCTGGGGCCACCAGAAGCTGGAAAAGGCAAGGAAGGATTCTCCCCTAGAGCTGTCAAAGGGAACCTGGCCCTGCCGACACCTTGAATTCAGACTTTCAAACGCAAGTGTGAAAGAATAAATTCCTATTGTTTTAAGCCACTCCATTTGTGGTAATTTGTTATGGCAGCTCTGGGAAACTAATATGGGAGCAAAAGAAATGCTGGCCAAGATTCCAAAGCTATGCTTACATCCAGCTAGGAAACGCCTCGTCTCCCGCTCAGGAAAGGCAGCTGAAGGCAGCTGTGCAAAGCAGGGGAGCTGAATCAGAGAGCAGAGGACATTGCTGTTGACCTTGACTCTGGGGAGTCGGGTCCAGCTGTGCCACACTGATGCGCCTTGTAAAGATGGCCCCTATGTGGTCAACATGAAGTTTAACTTTTAAATATTTAAACATGTGCAGCCCTGGTGGCTCAACGGTTTAGCACCACCTTCAGCCCAGGGCATGATCCTGGGGACCCAGGAGTCCCACGTGGGGCTCCCTCCATGGAGCCTGCTTCTCCCTCTGCCTGTGACTCTCTCTCTCTCTCTCTCTCTCTCTCATGAATAAATAAATTTTTTAAATAAATAAATAAATAAATAAATAAATAAATAAATAAATAAATAAATATTTAAACATATGGGACATGGGTCTCCATTTGTACCCTTGCGCCTGGTCCCCACAATCATCAGGGTGGGGCTGGCTGTGAAGATGGTAGCAAATCTCAGTCTTGGGAACCCCATACACAGGGTTCCTCTCTGCTCTGCCACCAGTAGCTTTGTTAGTTTGGGTGAGTGACTTTGCCTCTTGGAATGTCAGATTCCTTACCTGTAGAATGAGACAATATTCTTCTTTTAGGTTAAAGGTACAAAATGACAGAGGACCTAGCCCTCTACAGGTACTTATAGGCACAGAATAAGAAATATTCTTTACTATATCAAGACTTATAAATTCCTATAACTTTTTTTGTTTCTTGCTCCTTCTAAGAAAAACTAGAGCGATGGCAACTGAGAAAGTTATTAATTCTACATTAAGCACTTAGGAGAAAGACCATAGTGGATTTCAACTATGACATTATTAACAGCCACAGCATCATGGAATATTAGTGCCAGCAGGTCTTTAGCAACTATCTAATTCAAGCCCTTTATTGTTCAGGTGGAGAAACTGAGGCCCAAGTCATTCAGTATATATTCCTAAGTGAACTGGGTCTCCAAATCTCTTGCCCTAGTTTCATTTTATTTCATCAGACTGAGGTAGTGCAGCAGTTACTGGGACTCTCTCTCCTGAGGATGGAGAGAACCCCTGTCTGGCAAGTGAAGGCTATGCTAACACAAAAATTCAGCCATGTAACCCAACGTCCAAAAATTCATTTAAGACTTGCTTCCTATCCCAATGAAGAGATTAAAATTTCTTTTGAGACATATCTACCATATATTCATTAGAGGCAAAAAAATTTGTGTTCCCTTGTAATTTATATCAAAGCCTATTGTGGGTGAATTAGCTAGCTTTCATCTTTTTAAATGTCAGCCCAGATGACCCATATCTGTGTAGGCATGTGAATATAAGGTTATAACAACATGTGAAAGGATCCTAAAAAAGTGGTTTGCCACAGTTAGAGTGTGATCAAAACATATCATTTCAGGAGTCACAATATTTATCATTTTAATATTAATAATGCCATTTTGCATAAAGCCCCATACAAGGAATAATTCTATTAGGACTATAAAGATTTCCATGCTGGAAAAAAAGGGTAAAATATTCAGAGTATGTCAGAGAGAGAGAGAGAGAGAGAGAACCAGCAGTGTCACTAACACAGAATCCAATTTCTTTTCTTTGCAGATATTTAAGGCAACCATGCATTCCCAAAGATAGGGACAGAAATTGACAAGGAAAAGGAGCAATTTATTTATGAGTCATCTATCCTGCAAGTCAGTAAATGAAACTTGCCCAAAAAGGAGCTGTGCTTTATGGCTTATGGCCCTGTAAATTAAGCTTAGTGGAATTCTTCCAGGATGCTTAGAACAAAACCTTCTGAATTAGTGGCTGGTCAAGGAGAACACACCGATGGCATTTCCCACAGCCTGATATGACATGCTTAAGTAGTATCTTTATATGCAGGACAGAATGGAAATCAAGGGAAACACTGGACCAACCAGCTGTGCTGGTGAGAAACCAGAAGCATCGGTCTCAGTTGGAACAGGGATTTTTTAAAAGAGCTTCTGGAATAGGTTGTTTGAAAGCTGGGCTGTGTGGCCAGCTGGCTGTAACCACAGGTTTTAGACTTGGGCTGCCCCAGTTTGAATCACAGATGTAGCACCTACTGGCTACGTGAGCATGGATAAATTATAGCAACTCTCTGTCTCAGTTTCCCTTTCTGTACAGTAGGAATAATATAAGCACCTACCTCAAAGGTTTTATGAGAATTCAATTAAATTAGATAAAACCTGTGAAGCCCTTAGTACAGTGCTCCACTAACACTAGTTATTATGATGATGATTGTTGGGGCTTCACCCCCTTAGTATCCAGAGGACCTATGGCAGGTAGTTCAGATGATCAGACTTGAGAGTCGACACTATCATCTAAGTAATGAGACAGCTGTTGCCAGGTCTTCATCTGTAAAATTGAAATAATGCAAAAGGCATGGTATTTGGAGACAGGCCTAACCTCGAATTCTAGCTCTGCCATTTACAAGTTGTATGCCCTCACCTCAAGTAAAGTTTGATTTGCAGGCTGCCAGATGGATGGGGAAATTACTGTGTGTTTCAAAGACTCAATAAAATCTACTTCTCATCCTCACTCCATTTCTTCCGTTAGTCACTCCAAGGGGAAAAATATTCAACTCTCAAACAATACACATAATTTTTTTAAAGTACTATCTTCATCTTCATAATGTTTCCTAGGAAGAAACACCCAGCATGTATTTTTACTTTATTTTCATGGCTTACATCTAGCCTTTATTCCAATCTACAACTTATGCTTAAAAATTGGGTGCTCTTATTGCTTCCACACAATGGTTACTTTCTTCTACAATGGTTTAAGCGTTTGGTGTCTTTCAGGCACATTTCCCAAGCTAAACAATTGCCAGACCTAGGAAGACATTTAAAATTTCTCCACAACATCGGAGCTGAAAAGTTCAGAATTGTTTCCACTATCCACCACATTGACAAGAAGTCTCAAACTCAAGACATAAATGTTTTCCCAAATATTTAATAAAGCTTAGCTTCCATTTGCTTTCCTGGGAAACTCCCTGAGTAGTGCAGCCTCATCCATAAATGATGCAGAGAGGGAGGAGAACTTCTGGATCTCGGTGCTTTGCATGGATTAAGATGTAGAATTCTTCAGTTCAACTAGGAAGCAAGATGACCAATTCCAATATAACGTGATGACCAAAGTGAACCCATGTCAAAAATGGAACCAAGCAATAGTTTCTACCCCAACAGCAGAAGTTTTCTGATTAGCCAACTGGTAATCTTTGTTTAAAGTCCTCACCTATACAACCAGAAATAGGAAACCAGAGGCTAAACATGATAGAGCAGTTTCTGGTGAAAATCTCAGAATGCAAACTATAGGTGAAATCATACTACGTCCTTCCTTTAAAACTCTGACTCCCCATTCAGTAAGTCCTAAGCCCTCAAGCAGAGCACCTTAGTTCTTCATGGCTTGGTTTCACTCACCTTTTCCTATCATTCCTCCAAAGATACGAAGCTTCCATCATAGCTACAGCTTACTTACGGCACACTGCCAAGGCACAGTGTAAACATACATCTTTGACATTTTTCATCTTTGGCTACTTCCAAAGTAGCCTTAACAATTGAGGTTCTACTCATCCTCCAAAAGTCAGCTCCAAGAGGTGAAATCTTCCCTTATCTCCCCAGTCAAAATGGATTATCATATTCTTGCTTAAAACATCTCAAAGACCTGATATTGAACTTAAGATAAAGACAACAACCCAACTTTTCTTACAAAGCTCCTTGCAGTCTGGCCTGTCCTCATCTTGTGCAGTGCACTTCACTCTCTCTGGATTCCAGCCTTACTGAACTTTCTTTTACTTACTAATAGGTTTCAGACTATTCCCTGCCACTAGACCTTTGTACAGGTTATTCCTGGTGCTTGGAATTCCCTTCCTGTGCTTACCTTTTCACCTAGTTAACTCCCTTTTTCCTTATCAGGTATTATTTCCTTAGAGAAGACTTCAGAGATCTCTCTGACAAGGCCAAATGTCCCCTATAATATTCTCTTAAGGTACCACATCTCCCATCCTTATAGCTCATATCAGTTGCAATTTCACATTTGTGTGTGTGTGTGTGTGTGTGTGTGTGTTTATTTGACTTAATTAACGTCACCACACTGGCTAATCAGAAAACTTCTGTTGTTGTTGGGGTAGGAATTCCATTTTTGTCTGCATTTGCTTGCCCAAGAATTCCTAGTATCTAGTGTAGTGCCTGACCTACAATGGGCACACCATCAATATTTGTTAGATGAATAAATGATGAGACCTCAGTACACAGGGCAGACTCATTTTTATATAACATTAGTGTTACAGTACAAATTGAACAATATAGGGGTCACAATTCTATATCATTTCCTTTTTATTGCTTATATTATGAGTTACGCTTGCCCAAAACCACTGGACAGGAAGCCTCTGAAAGGCAGGGACTATTTGCCATCCTTTTTTATCTTCTGTCACCTACCTATACCTGAGTTCTAACACAGTGTATGGCACCAACAGGTATCTAATAACGAATCTGCTGAAATGCAGGCAGGGGGAATTATCTGATACTCACACTGCTTGCTCCATTTGTATAATTGTGAAAGTCATGTCAGCTACCTCTAGGTACTTAGGATTTATAACAGAATCCACAGCAGGTTTCAAGGACTTTGCATGCCAAAGAGGGAAGGAGGAATCACAGAGAAGCTACAGCTCCCCAGAGCAAGAGGACCAAGCAAAATCAAGGTCTTGCTGATGAAGCAGTGTAGTCAAATGCCTTGGACCAGTCACAGAAGCCCAGGAGGTTCATAGGAGTACCTGGGCCCCTGTCCAATTATCAATTGTACAGTGAACTCTGCTGGCCAGGGAGTTTATTCTGAATGGGATTTCTGCAGTTTGCAGAAACCAAAACCCACTTTGTGGCTTAGAACTTTCTTCCCTATAAAAACATAGATATGTAAACAAAATTTCCTTCTAACCTCAGGGAATTTCTGGATCCTTAAAGCATACTCCCTGGCCTTGCACCTTCATGCTAATGGTCTATGCTGTGCAGGTTAAGAACTCCTGGTTTAGGGGCAGCTCGGGTGGCTCAGAGGTTTAGTGCCACCTTCAGCCCAGGGTGTGATCCTGGAGACCCGGGATAGAGCCCATGTTGGGCTCCTGCATGGAGCCTGCTTCTCCCTCTGCCTGTGTCTCTGCCTCTCTCTCTCTGTCTCTCATAAATAAACAAAATCTTAAAAAAAAAAAAAAAAGAACTCCTGGTTTAATGTATAAAGAAAACAAAACCCAAGACATTAAAAGACATTTAGAATATGCAAGGGTCATGTCTTATGTATACATGAAAAAGGAATCAAGATTCCAAAGCAAACTTTCCAAACCACACATATAGATTCCGTGGAGAGCTCCCTGTCCTCAGTGCTACCCCAGCCTCTCCATCCATACCAGGCTCTCTTGCTGTATCTTTAGCAATTTTTTAAATTCATGGCTTCAGTCTGTAGAGGGGAAGACAGTAAGCCTTTCCTCTCTAATTCATCTTGTGTTTTGCTACAAAACTTAAAAATATTTTCTTAAAAGCATACATTAATTCAAAAGCATCCTCCATTGTCTAGCTATCAAAGACTCCTGACATTTCATTCCAAATATGCTGGTCCTGGCGCATCCTGAATAGCCACATACGGGGAAAGGCAGCTTCTGAACCAGTCAATATCAATGCAATTACTCTTCATTACAAGGCATACTAGCTGAGTGAATTTTGCACCTAAACAAAGCCTCCCCTTTCATAAATATCTTCCATGCCAAATGCTATCATATCCAGTACATTTTAGCTCTCACTACAACCCTTGTAGGGTCATTGGTCATTATCCTCATTTTACTGATGAGGGAACTGAGTTTAAATAACTTAACCCAAGGTGACACAGGTGAATGTGAGGATTTTGAACTTGAACCCAGGCAGGGCCCTCTAACCCCAAACCCCTGCACTTTTGTTTTACCCTGATTCTTTAAGATGTTAAAGGTTGTTATCTGAAAAAGGTGTCCTATGGTCACGTATGTTTAGGAAAAGCTACTGACTTGATTGCAGAATTTCTCAGGGACTTCAGTGTGCTGATGGGTTTTCTCAGCCATTGTGAAGCTTTCTACAGTTCCACTGGCCACAGATCCCTTTTGGAAGCATTTCGGGAACCAGTGGTCCTCAGAATGCAGCCAAAGGGGACTGCTTCTCTCTCTGTGCCATGCTTCCTCATTCTGGCAGTTGTGCCCACTCAAAATGTTCCTCCTCTTTGGGATATTTCCTCTTTCCTCAGTAGAAAGAGGCCATCTGGGAGGCCATCTGTGGAAGAAGTACCTTCTTCTTAAAAACCAGACTGGTCCTGGGATGGGAGCCTAGAGCTGGGGCTGCTCTAGCTTTCAGAAGATCCTGACACATAATCTCACTAAGCAACCCCAAACAGGGGGTAGGGAGGAGGCATTTGCAGTTGAGCAGCCAAAGCCCAGGATAGACATTTGCCATGAGTACCATTTCCCTGGGGCCTTAGGAGACAGAAGAGGCATGGAGATCACACCCTTGTGAATCTCCCAGGGAAGGGATTTACCTCGCTGAGGTTGTCACAACAAAATTGGTATTAGCACTAGGGATACATAGACCATAAAACCCGCAGTGCTACTCAGCAAGAAATACACTGGTCATTCAATGAAGGAAATCAAGTACACTTTATAGAATGTAGGGGCAACAATAGGACACCAATACTGATGAGATTTTTAAACACACACACAAAAAGCTGTTCCTTCTTAGGTTTACCCTTGCTGACAAAAATAAGTTTAACAGAGATCTGTATGTCCTGAGCCAAAGGTAGGGCATATTGTCTGACTAGGGATTTATACCTTTTTTTTTTCTGGGTGCCTAAGGCAATGTAGAAGATGGTGTTTATATGCCAAAATACTGGGATTTTCAGCACTCAGTTTTTGTGAGGACAAAGATACGTAATATTCAAAATTAGGGCTGCCCCAGAAAACCTGGGCCACATGATTATCTTCATTAAACTAAATCACTTCAAATCAGGTGGGTATACACCTGGATTGCTCAATGAACTAGTTGATTAAATCTCAAAGACTGTCAAGTTGTGAATGTGGGTATGGAGGCGGGGTAAAGCGACCAGAGCCAGGGATGAATTTACAAACCAAGCCAGGGAGAGGCAGGCAAAGCCGTGGAGGAAGGAAACTATATCTGGGGTCCCAGAGTTGAGGTGGAGGGCTGGTGGTTAAGGCAGACCCAGATGCCAGAACCAGAAGGTCACAGTGAAGGGTCAAGAAACAGAGACGATTTATGGGAAGATGGTCAGGGTCTAATAACACTGAAGTGTCACAAGTCAAGGTACGGGGTGGGTTTGAAATCAGGCCAAGTGCCGAAGATGTGTCAGAGTGCCAGCAATAGAGGGGACCAGGGAGTGGCCTAGGCCCCAGGGAAGCCACAATGGAAAGAGATGAGGTGGGAAGGAAATGGGCTGGCAGACAAATCCAACTCCCAAGTGGAAAGAGGCATGCATGAGTCTGGGGAAAAAAAAAATAATAATAAAAATTAAAATTAAAAAAAAACCCTTCTGGAACATTTAGGGGATATCTGGCACCCTTCTCCCCTAAAATTAACCAATATGAAATCATGAAAAGAGATTGGCTTGGAAGCCTGGCTTTGTCACTAACTAGCCATGTGACCTTGGAAAAGTCACTGAATGTCAGAGATAACCCAGTTTGTATCTGTCAACTTTTTTTTAGAAAGCATCTTATCCTTAATAAGTTTTTAAATGGAATTATTTTATAAGTCTAAAATACAATAGAACAAGTTTCTCAGACAGTAAATACTTTAAAATATATACGTGTGTGTAATTGTAAGTATTTTTAGCACCCCTTTTACTCTTAAACGTGTCCCAGATTGGATGACTTCATCTCTAAGTCTTGGTGTGCCTATCTAGAAATAAGAAAATTGATTCTTTTGCAAGTTTTTTATGGATCATGTATATAAAGAACCCAGCAGAATACTTATAATTCTCTTTTTCATGTTAATTTGCTTCTTTGGCTTTCTTAGAAAACTGTGTCTTAGGGAATGAGAAGATGTGGTGTCAAGGAGGAGAGTGGGGTACAGAGAACCAGTGGTAAACCCCTCCCTAAGCCACACATTCCCCCAGGCCCACTAGCTGTCCACACTTTCAGCTCCTACTTGAGCTTAAGGAGATAAAAAAGCTCCTGAGAGAGAGATGGAAAGGCAGCCAGCTCTTCTAACAAGTTCACCTAATCCTGAGGCTGGGTTCACTTAATCCGACACCAGGTCTCTGACACTCCTTTGGCTCCCATCCTTCCAGACACCACACCCCAGACAGCCTCATTTCGGAGAAGTCTCTGCACTCTGAACCCTGCTTGACCCCAGAGATGGTGCCATCCTTCATCCAGCAGATGAATTCAACTCACCTTTTCAGAGCAACAACAATAGGAGTCACCCTTGCCAATGAGTGAGCAAATCAACAAGGATGTCACTAGTGCCTGGGCAATGCCTAAGGCCATGTTTTGTCCTTTGGCTCAGACTCTTCACAGTCAGGTGGGTAACAAAACGGTGGACCTGGACTGGGGACTGGATCCCAGGCTATGGCAAAGGGTCTTGAGCACAGTCTCAGTGGGTAGAAGAGTTTTATTTAATACATTTCTTCACAATAGTGTGGTAGCAATACAATTTAAAATCTTTCAGCCTTCCAGATGACTAAGGGAAGAGAAACCCATCAGCAGCTCTTTGAAATTAGCAGGAAATGTACTGCAATGTGTGTATTTGGTAGACAAAAAAGAAAAAGAATCTGAGGATTGGGCAGATTAGATGATCAGATTTCTCATAAACCATTCTGAAAATACAGCCCTTGGAAGCCTCACAAAATGACTTTTAGGTAACAGGACAGGGGTACAGGCTGATCCCTTGGAGAGCTGGAAATTCACACTTCCGCTACTCTAGCTGGACTGGCCTAGTCCACACAACTGGGCTGCTCCTCCCATGAATTCCAGCCCATTTTCCTGTGACTCTCACATTTGGCCTGTTTTGGCTGACCCTCTTGTGTACGTAGGTGAATCCTGCATCTTGTTCCTACAACTGCCTAAAGTCCTACTCCAAATGAACAGGTCACCAACATCTAGCCTCGAATACCACTAAGGACATTCTGTGGCCCTGTGATACCAACGCAGCCTAAATCAAACCCAAGTATGCCATCCCCCTTTAGACACCATGACTTGAACTCTGGTGCCTCCTTGAGGGCGGCCGACCAGCCTTACCCTTGGGACAGTCCCCTGGCTTTGGTCCATACTTCCTAGCCTGGCCTACCAGGTGCCCACAGCCCAGTCCCTGTCCATCTCTCCTGCCTCATCTCTTACTGCCCCCCACCCTAATCTCCATACCCCATGAATATAGAAGGACTGCATGAGCATGAGCATGAACATGAGTATGAGCATGAGTGTGAGCATGAGCATGCTAGGCTGTCTTATTCATCCACCCCCTTTTCTCTGCCCCATTTATGTAGTCATCTCCTACGTGAAACTTTCCACCTTTTCCCTAAGTCCCCTTCCCTACCACAGAACTGATGTTTCCCTCCATTCTTCCTACACCAACTGCGCAGTGTGAGTACAGCCCCTGAAACATTTTGTGGCACCCTTGCTGTCATGCTGTCTCCTCTAATTAGATTGTGAGCTCCTGGGGGATAGGCACTGGTCAGATTCATCTCTTTGTCCTGTCACCTAATCAATACAAAGAGTCTTCCTTCCTTTCTTCCTTCTTTGCTGCTTCTTTGTGGGTAATTTGGAGTCAAGTAGGCAATGTAAAAATGCATCTAGAATAGGAATTTGGGGCCAAGGATGAGGTCAAGCACCAGGAAAAAGTGGAGCAGTTGGTCAGAGAACTGGAGGTCAGGGCTAGATCAGGGAGAAAAACCCAACAGCTGGCTGGGGTCCCAAACAGCTCCCTCGGGAGTGTGTTGTCTACTCCTGGTTAGGACAGAAGCCTGCCCACCTGTCTACTGAGCTAGTGGGAGTTTGGAGGCAAAACTCATGGGTAGATTCAACCATCACTCCTTTAGTCAAGCTTAATATTGTCTCACCCAAGGAGAGTGCTCACATGCCCCAATGGTGATTGCTATAATTTGGGACCCCTGAGCAGGGGGACAGTCCAGGGGTTTCTACACAGGCTGCATTGTGGGGACTGTGAAAAGCCCCCACCCCCAGATCAATCAGAACAGGGATGGCAGACAGCATCAGTATTTCATGTACCATGGAGATCGGGAACCCTGCTTAAAGTCAGGCTCCTGAAATGCATTCCCCCACCACTTGGATCTGACCATCCAGTTTTAACATAACTCCAGTACAACTGAAAGACAAAAGGCCGCAAGTTTAAATTGACACCTTATTCAATATATGAGTGTATCAAATCAACATACTGCAGACCTTGAACTTAAACCATATGTCAATTATATCTCAGTTATATAGCTGGTTAGTGCAGGGGGAGAAAATGGCACCTGGCTGAGGTCAGGGAGGTCTATGTTGTGTGTATCCTATCAGTTGTCAAAAAAAAAAAAAAATACACCGAAGAAGAGTTCCCTTCAAGTCTCCTAAATTCTCATTATTTCTCTTTTTTTGCATGGGAGAAAACACTGCATTACTCCATAATGGAGATCACCATAGAAATGGGTTACATTTACACCAAAGAAAATCGACACCTGAGAATCCTCATGTTTGTGTGTGACATTGTTTATGGGGAAAGAAGGCAAAGAATTATTCATTTTTATCAATGCTCCCAATCCTCTATGAAACTAGGTTTCTGTCATTCCTGGGGTCCCTGAGAAGTAGGGTTTTGTTTGTTTACGTCTAAAGCTTTGGCATGGTCCTCCTATGGGCCTTTCTGCCCAGTGGCCTGAACACAACACAGCCCCTGAGAGATCTCCAGCCTACCCCTTCTATAGAAACAATGACACAGCTTCCTACTTAACACCCTGCCTATTGAATTGCCCCAGGTTGGCTTATTCACCAAAGTCATTCACAACCCTGAGAGCTTCGAGAATTTCTCCACAATAACACACTTTGCTGTCCCCAGCCTCTCCTCTGTTCAAGCAGCCCACTGCCACGCCAAAGGCATCAGCGGGTAATTTCAGGCTCTACACTGAAGAGAAGTGCCAAGTTCAAGCAAGCATTATGATTATGATTATTGCTGCTTCCATAGGAAAACGGTCCCCACGTGAGGGTCAGCACACATTCAGCATCTCTGTGGTGTGTCTTCTTTCTATCAAAAGGCTGCTTTTCTGATCCTGTGAAGAGAAGGACGGGAGAAGGCGGAGCTGGATTTAAATGGAGAGAAAATTAATGAAGTGATTTCTCTAAGGAGTAGAAACCTTGTTCCTTATTATTTCCCGTCTGCAACCCTCTCCTTTGGCTCACCCTCCGCACGAACTGCAGGACCTGGTGTGAGCCATTTAAACTTTCTCTCCCTGGGCTTTTTATCTGTCAAACAAGAGTTCAAAAATTTGCTCTAACTACCTAATGGGGGCAGATGCAATAAGATTAGGTCGCTGGAACTGCTTTTGAAGACATAAAGCACTGCAGAAACAGAATTCTTCATCATCGTCTTCATCAGGTGCAGCCTCACATAAACCACCCTTCTGTTCAAACAGAAATAAAATCGCATTTCAAAGTAACAAGCAGTTATATGCCCGCTCACTAGACATGGAGAAATGAGAAGCCCACACAGCCTCTGCCATCCAGGAGTTCTCTGGCCACTTACAAACAAATAATTGCTATCAAGAGATATGAGTAGCAGGGGAGCGTGGAGGAGGGTATAGTTAGTCCTGCCAGGGAATTCAGGGCAGAATTTACAAAGAAGTAAGATCTGAGCTGTCTCTTAAAAGTGGAAAAGATGAAATTTTTATTTAGGTTAAAATATTCACTAAGGAATGAAATGCCACCAAAGGACTGTTGAGGATGGGAGGGATCAGTGGGGTCGTGAAAGAACTAGAAAATTGAGGTCAAGGTTTGAAACCAGCAGTCTATCATTCCAACAGTGATAGCAGAATGCCAAGAAACTGGATTCTTGAATTATCAGCTGTGGCTACCAGCAACCACCATCTCTACCCTCTGCAGGGTGCTATACTCACCGATCGGGGATGGAGATGAATGCGCCTCTGGTTTTTATAGCACTTGACACTCTTCAAAGGGCAGGCATTCATATCATATGCTCCTTAAAGATCCCTTCCCTCCATCAATATCAAAAGTATCTACACAGGATACATATTTATCCTGGAACAAATCACCGCATTTGTCAAACAACTCCAAGTTTATTAGGACTGATGTTGCAAATAATTTCCTAATTATGTAAATGAATAAAATCTGTTTTTAATTAATCTCTAGGCTTTACTGGCATTATTAGAATAAAATATGTTTCTATCTTATTATGGAGTTGCTATTTTCAACAATTACCATGAAGGCAAACATTGACAATTATCAGATATGGCAGATTCGATTGATCTAACAAGGTCAATGGTTCAGTGGCAATTTTAGGAATTCAGCAGAATCTAACAAAAGTTCCAAACTCATGATATACAATAACCTTAAAACAGGTAGAAGTAGAATTCCGTTCAGCTTCAGTTCAACTAAATTTGGTCTGTGTGCTCTGCTCTTCGGTGAGGCTTCTGTCCCGTATGACATTCTAGCTCCTTTCTTACAATGCACATTTTATTATATATATATATATATATATATATATATATATATATATATATATATATATATAAAGGATGGTATCCAACTAATCCCCCTTTTTAAATTTTTTTTAAATTCTTATTTATTTATGATAGTCACAGAGAGAGAGAGAGGCAGAGACATAGGCAGAGGGAGAAGCAGGCTCCTTGCACCAGGAGCCCGACGTGGGATTCGATCCCGGGTCTCCAGGATCGCACCCTGGGCCAAAGGCAGGCGCCAAACCGCTGCGCCACCCAGGGATCCCTAACTAATCCCCTTTTGTATATGTATCTTAATATTTAACATTTCCTTTGCCTTTCATTCTTTCTTGTACTTCTTACAGCCCTTTGGTAACAATTTTTCTTTCAATGGTACACCATTTAGAAAATCCCTAAGTGAGGGTCTATTGGTAGCAAAATCTGTCATCTTCAGTTTTGCTTTGTTCACCTGATTTATAAAATTATTATTTTGCTCCCATTCCCTAGTTTTTAATTCTAGGTTGAGAATTCCTTTTTCCCCAAGGCACTGCTGGTATCATCCTTTGTCTACTGATGTGGAACGTTACACAGTCTAATCGACAGTTCTGTGCAGATGATCACTGTTTTCATCCTGACTACTTTTAGTATCTTTTGTCTCTGGCCTATAGTTTTACAATGTGTTTAGGTGTGGATTTCTTTTATTAACCTTCCTTGGAGTTCATTAGACATCCTGAATCAAAGGATTCATGTCTTTCTTAGAAATTATTCATCCATTGTACCTTTTAGGGCTCTGCATGGACCTCACTCTAGCTTCCATATCTCTTAATGTCTCTGTCATCTTTGTGTCTTTGCCTCTCTGTGCTGAATTTTGTATATTTTCTTCAGTTCCAGTTCATGAATTTTCTCTTTGGCTGTGTCTTATCTGGTCTTCAGGGTCAAAAGAATTGGAAGATAGGGCCACTGATGTTTTTGTTGTGTTATATTGAAGTATAACATATTTATCACAGTGAAAACACACATCTCTGATGACATCATGCAGGAATACATATTCATGTACCACCAGCATCCCTTCATCTCCCTTCTCAATCAATACTCTTCTGCATGAGACAGTTGTTACTCTGACCACAATCCTCATGAATACACTTTGCCTGTTTTTGAACTTCCTAACTGGTACTCTTTATCTGGCTTATTCTGCTTCACAGTATAGCTATGGGGTCTCTACATTGTTGCATTAGCTTAAGTTTTTCTTCTTCACTGCATTATAGCATTACACTGTATGAACATATCAGTTTATTTATCCCTTCTGCTGTTGATGGAGTTCTGCATTGTCTTAGTTAGGGCTATTATTTTATTTAATGTTTAATTTCTTACTATTATTTTCTTTATTTCCAGACATTCACTCAGTATTTTTTCAAGTTCAAATGACCATATCAGGTCATTTTTGATAGGTTCATGCTCCTTACTCATATTTTTACTTTCCTCTTTTATTTCTTTAAGCATATTAAATGTGTTAAATGTGTGAGGTCACTGCTGTTACTGGTTGTCTCTGTTAATTCTCATGCATGAAAAGTACTCAATGTTTCTTCATGTTCTATGATTTCTGAGTACATGTTCACTGGGTCTCAACCTATGGGTACATGTCCACTGGGTCTCAACTCAATGTTTCTTCATGTTCTATGATTTCTGAGTACATGTTCACTGGGTCCTCATTCCTATGAGGAATTCTTTGCAGTATGGATTAAATGTGGATTCCTCCAGAGATCTGTGTTCCTGCCTACCAGGTCTGCTTAAAATTCTCAGCTTGTGGTTATTAGGACTATGACAATACCATGAATTCAGGCCCCAAATCCATGTAAAAATTTACGCATTGCCATGTTCTCTACCATCAACAGTCAGTCTGAGTTGGTCAAGGTTCTCTGCTGTCTGCCTCCATGGAGTGGATGTTTTTTTCTAATTCATCTTTTCCCTGAGGATGCATCTTTCATGAGTCCCAGCTTCCCTTAGGAGTCCCCAACTGGCCCAACTCCCTATATAGTCTTTTTCGCCTCTTTCCTTTATACATAGGCATGGCCACTAAAGCTAGAGCTCCTGATCCCCTGAAATTTACTGGCGGTTGGTGATAAAGTTGGCAGCAACTTCACCCCTCAGTTACCTCTTTGGACTCCTGTTCTTCCATTCTTAACATTGGAGAAATTCCCCCTACTTTCCTGTATGCTCTTTCTCTTATTTTAAAATTATGATATAGTGGACATTTTATTAAGTATATTCAGATAGTTTAAATATTTTGTCAAGCATATTCATGACGTTTACAAATTAGATTATCTAGATCATCTCTCCAGACATAGTAGTCCAGTCAAGCTTTCTAAACCTCAATTTTCAACAAGTCAGGTGGAATGTCCCACAATGTTCATTTTCTAAAACATCACTTAAGCATCAACTCTCTGGTCTCCTGTCCCACACAAGAATTAATCCCTCTCTTTAGGTACTTTTTAATGTCTTTATCTCCTTGGAATTCTGTTAGCCCACAGGCCTGCCTCTTTCGCTGACTCCCACCAGATTCTAAAGTCTTAGAGGTCAGGGCTGTTGTACATACAGTCAGGCACATACTCTGGCCTAGAAGGAGCTCCACAAATGCTTATGGGAATGAATGAAATTGATGGTCTAATGTCAACAGCATGTCCCTAGGGAATTGAATCCTGGAATCTTTAAACCCTCAATCCTCAAAACCACTATATGTGGAAAGTGAAGGAAAACCACATATACAAAAGAGGCCTCTCCACACAAGGCCTGTGGAACCAAAACTGGAGTCACAGCAGGCCAAAATCCAGAACTGGATTACATACAGCAACAGTGGCAGTAAGCAAGGCTGAACCCTGATGGTCTTCATCATCTCATTCCCTTGGAATCTTTTGCTCCAAGCCTCAAGTTTCAGAGCACAAAGTATCACGATATGATTTCTTAAGATACTTACAAAGAGGAAAAGAATTTTTCCTGTTTTAGTGGGTTGTATTATTATGCCATCATTTATATTGAAATTACAGGAGGGAAAGAAGTACTTTTTAAAAAATTGTTTCCACCAGACTATTCATTGTAATTTCCCAGGACAACCCAAATTGAGCAATGGGTTCTAACATTATGTGCGTCCAGCTTGATACCAGATACCAAGGTCTTCAGATACCCTACAGCACTTTTTTTCTTCATGAAATAAACTATGGAAAATCACTGATATGGTAACCAAATTGAATGTTTAAGCCTAAAGTGTATTAGCCCAGAAAGTTTGTGTAATGATACCACCATGATCTGATTTCAAGGATAAGTAAGATCAAGTTAGAGGCTCTTTGGAATGATAGTGATTAGAGAGGCCTGCAAATGCCTTTACCAAGGTATTTTAAAGACTTTATAAATTCTAATGGATATAACAGCCATTTAATCTCCAGGCCATGCCAGCCTGGGAGCATAGTGAAGGTAGAAGATAAAAATAAACCAGTCATTCCATAGCTCAGCCCTCACCAGCTATTAGAATGCTATCTTTGACCACTGCCTCCTTCAGATTAAAAAGCTGGGCATGGGGATACGAAAGGGGAAACTTGGGAGTATATGGTCCCTGGCATGTCATGTAACCTTCTGGTACCATCTGGTACCATGGTCACACCCAAAGGATGCCTAATTGCTCCCAAGTAAGCTAGATACTCAGAGCTGCTTCACAGGAGATGCCCTCCTCTACCATCCTTCCAAGCCGATGCCAATATAGTTGTTCTGTGGAGGGACTGTGACCAACTATAAAGCCTGGGTGGTAGACTGTTACAATAATGCACTCAAATTTTTCATGTGCCTTGTCTCCTCCCACACTATCTCAGGGTTTGGATATGGGACTTGCGTTGGCCAATGAGACAAATAGCAAACATGGCAAATGCAGAAACTTAAAAAGTGTTTTCACATTGGAGTTTGTCCTTTCTCTTATAGTTCTTAGGACTCTTTGGCCACCATAAGAACAAGTCCAAACTAGAATCCTAGAAATTGAGAGATGGAAGGAGCTGAAATGAATCATCCAGCTGAATGAACACTGTACCAGACCATCCAGCTAAGGAGCCCCAGCAGATCTGGCTGCTGACTTCAAGCACAAAAGTTAGCTTAGCCAAGACCCAAAGAAGAATCACCTCACTGAGCCCAGTCCAATTTGCTAATCCACAGAATTGTGAACTAAATAAATGACAGCAGTTTAAGTTACTAACTTTTTTTTTTTTTTTTCTTTTAAAGAGAGAGAGGCAGAGACACAGGCAGAGGGAAAAACAGGCTCCATGCAGGGAGCCCGACGTGGGACTCGATCCCGGGTCTCCAGGATCACGCCCTGGGCTGAAGGCGGCGCTAAACCGCTGAGCCACCCGGGCTGCCCTAAGTTACTAACTATTGAGGGAGATTGTGATATAGGAAAAGCTGATTTATACAGCTTTTCACAAGATATGGAAAAAATAAAATATGTTCATGGAATAGATGGTAGAAGAGTATGCATAAAGTGAAAGTATGTATCTCAAGCAAGAGGTTATAAGCCCTTGAAAAGGTATAATACCCAAGTTTAGCTATCAATTCTGTGATATAACTTGAAAAGGTTGTTACAAAGGCCACTAATTCTAAACATCTCTCTCTCACCAATGAACCATGGTATCACCCTCCTACCTACATCAAATCTTGATAAAACTTCTAAGCAGTATAGTATAAAGGGAGACAGTAAAACACTATAGAATTAAGAACTCTGGAATCAGACAATGGAATCAGCACTGGAATCTTTAGTACCATCTTTCATAAACCAGGGAGATAATAACACCTACTTAACAGAGCTATTGTTGTAAAGATTAAATAATGCATGTGAAGTGCATGGTACAAAGTCTGATACCTACAGGTGCTCAAAATATTAGCTTGCCTTATTAGCCATAAGTTTGGGAGTTAATCAAAATAATTAGCTACCACAGATTGAATACTTACCATGTAAAAGGCACCGTGCTAAATGCCCTGTGTACATTACCTCATTTAATCTTCATCATAGTGAGGTATTTGTGCCCCCATTTTAGACAGGAGGAAACTGACACACAGAGAAATTAAGTCATTTGTTTAGTGTCACATAGATGGGACGTGGCAGATACTAACTTCAACCCTCTTTGTATCCCATGCTGTTTCCCATCCCATCATTGGCTAGTGGTTACAAACAAATTACAAAGTTTCTTCAAAATGTGCCCCCCTTCTACATTTTTGCCATTTTAGTAGACTATATACTGTGTCTATACAGGGCACTCTGCCTGGGATGTTTTCCTTATCCATGCTCCTTTCCCACTAACTTAGAAAAATCCTTATCATTTTAGGGCCAGTTCAAAAACTATCCCTGGTTGAATTATTCTTAGATTTCCCTAGTAGGTTAAGATATGAGCTCTGGAGTCAGACTGTATCTGTTGGAATCTCATTTTCTGTCACCTACTAATTATGTGAAGACATACCTCTCCTAAATCTCCAAATCTTGGTTTACTTATATGTAAAATAGGAGAAATTATTCCTATTTCATAAAGATAGGTAGGTAGGTAGGTAGGTAGGTAGCTAGCTAGCTAGATAGATAGATAGATAGATAGATAGAATCAAGCAGAGTGCCTAACCCAGAGTTAGCACTGTGTTACCTACCATTTTTTTATCCATCACTGGGCTCCCATAAAACTTTTATTTCAGAATATTTACATGTATAGTTAATTATATTCCTCTTTCCTTACTATGTCTTGCAACCATTGTGGTCAAAGATCACGTTCCTTGGTCTCTCTCTCCTTATCCAGCCCTACAGTAAATACCTACTACATGTTTGCTGAAATTCATTTAATCCAACAATTGTGAGTCCTTAGTTTAGGCATTTAATCTTTCTGATGGAACTTCAGTTTGCTCAGCCATGATTCAAACTTTAATGCGTTGGACTATATCAGTAATTTTCAAAGATTGTTGTTCACTATTCACAATGACATTCTTTTCTCAAACAAAATTTTACATACTAAATATGAAACAGGGGTGCCTTTGTGGCTCAGTGGTTAAGCATCTGCCTTTGGCCTCAGGTAGTGATCCTGGGGTCCTGGGATCGAGTCCCACATCAGGCTCCCCACAGGGAGCCTGCTTCTTCCTCTGCATAGTCTCTGCCTCTCTCATGAATAAATAGATGGAATCTTTTTAAAAATTTTTTAAAAAATTAAAAATAAAATATGAAACAGATTCTGCATAGAGCTACTGCACTTGAGGAGGGTTGTAAAGGGTGGATTTTATTTATCAGGCCCCCCTAAATTTCTCAGGCATTTCTGAGAATGCCTGTAGCTTATGAGCACCCATCTAGACATGCACTCTGACAATTCAGACTTCTTCATAGAGTAGGGGCCAGATCCCTAGACTCTCCATGCACCGAGGTAAATCTAACTCTAAGCATTAACCTGTTAAGGATGAGGAAAGATATTTCTGGAGGGAGAATAAACCCCTCGAATCATGGGTAAGTGCTTCATGATACAAGAATGACTAATGCTCATTTGACAGCACAACACAGAGTAAGTGTGAAGTTCAAACCGTGGGATCTTGAATAGTCCTCTCAATTATAAGACACAGGAGAAAGTTGGTCCCTGTTAGCTATATATGAGTGTAAAGTTTTGCAGCTGTCAACCAGAGTTTTAGGTACCAATAGGAACTGACAAAGGTTGTAGTAATAGGGGTACAGGAGCTCTTTGAATATTTCAAGAAACCAAATGGCAATGTGCAGACTGAGACACCAAGCTCCTTTGCAACTGGCAGGAATGACATCAGTGGGAGAACTCAGGCTCATTGGAACTCTAATTGGCAGGTATACACGTCTTTGATGAATAAATAAATTATTGCTTCATAAAATGAAGTTGTTTCCTAGATAATTTTTTTTTTAAAAAAACAGCATCTGTTGAGAAATCGTAATATAAAATGTTTATCCAGCGCTTACTATGTGCCAGGTGATTTATGTTCATGCCTCATCAAGCCTGTGATTACCAGCTTTACAAACAAGGAAACCAAGTCAGAAAGGCCAAGTTGGTTCCTTATTGTCTGGCAGCAAGCAAAAAATGGCTCAGGATTTAAAACTGTGACTCCTTTTTCCTATACTTAACACCTTACTCTCCACTGGACCACTTCTCTGCTGAACAAAAGGCTTCTAATACACAAGGCTTGAAGAATGACAAGAGAATAAACAACTTGATAACATTACTTCTTTCTTCATGGTTCTCAAAATGCACAGGCATCAGCTGGGGAGGTGTTAGGATGCAGAGAGATCCTTGTCTCCAGAGATTCTGAGTCAGTAGAGCCTGGAAATCTGCATTTTGCCTAGTACAGGCAGTAATTCTAAAGTAAGTGAGCTTCAGTCTCCTACTTTGAAAACAGTGCCTCAGGAATGCAATCAATGTTATCAATAAAGAGGATGTCCAGAGGGCTTTAGGCTTACCTTTTATTTTACTATCTGAAAAGTTTCAAAACATTTAGAAGCTTCCAGATCAAGAGTTGCTCTTTAGAGTTAATAAGGACAGAATGTGGTTGGTATAGAGGGCAATCCTAAATTAGTTCTGGTCCCCCATCATCCCAGCCAGGAAGATGTCACTAATCTTCAGGGCTAGCTGTCCCAAGACAGGGCTTGAAATGGAAGAGAAAGAAAGGGCACCCTGTTTTTCCTCTTTAAAACATAAAAGTAAAGAGAGCAAGGAGAATGCTGATGGTGACAGATGTAAGAAGTTTATTATATATTGCAGAGATCCAGATTAGGAAAAGCTTTCTAAATCCAATTTTTCTGCTTAAAGCAGAAAGCAAATAAGGCCATCCTGGTGTGCCACCAGTTTCACAGAACTCATTGATAGGAAGTGTGCAGGCTGTTTGGAAACCTGGCTGTGGTGCCAAATGGATGGAATTTTGAGGATGTAATCATGGACCCCATCTTTTTCACTTTAAAAGAATCTGATTAGGGTGAAGCAGGGTGGGGAGTTGTTTTGCTGAGATGAGTTTCAGGCTAAAATGACTGGAGATGATGGGATTTGAATGGGATGGGGAGCATCCTGGCAGACGAGGACAGAAGTGACCCTGTGTTTGAAGTGATAACAAATGACACCCACACCCCTCCTTTTCTACTTTGTCTCCAAATTTAACATTAAATTGAGTGTCAGATAGCAAGGTGCTGTCAAGATTAAGTGGAGAGCTCAAGCAAATACCTTTTACAAGCTCCCACTTCTCAGATGATCAAACTAATAATTTTATCTGCCTGGCTGATAAGTTAGCTCTTTTTCCAAGTTTGAAAATAAAATCAAGAGAGAATTCCGTGAAGATGGCTAAGTCATAAAAGGAAACAGCTCTCCCCATTACTCCTTCAAGGTAACTATTAAACCTTATGAAAGGGAACTTTTCTACAGCCATGGGAGAAGCAAGAAACAATGGTATGTGGTGCTGGCAGGAATTGTGAAATGATGGTCAAAGATTAAGATAAAGCCCCTGTCAGAGATAACTTTGAGTTCCATGTATCTATTTTCTCCAATTCCAATGAGCATTTGGTTCATTATCCCCAAGCATCTGTATGTTATATGCTGGAAATCCAACTATTCTTTGAATCTGTACTTCCCAAACCAAAAGACCTCTCTATCTCTTCCTCAGGCTTTTGTAGACCAAGGCTCTTCTGTTGGATGACATCTCCCTTCTCATCTGGATTCAGAATTACTCTTGAAAGGGAAATATTCTCCTCAACCTGAATGCTTTGAGATGCCAAGAGTTCTGCTGTCCAATATGGTAGCCACTAGCTACATATAGCTATTCAAACTCAAATTCAAATGCATTCAGGTTAGATTAAAATTCAGGTCCTCAGGATGCCTGGTGGCTCAGTGCTTGAGCATCTGCCTTCAGCTCAGGGTGTGATCCCAGAGCCCATGGATCAAGTCCCACATCAGTTCCCTGCGAGGAGCCTGTTTCTCCCTCAGCCTATGTCTTTGCCTCTCTCTGTGTCTCTCATGAATAAATAAATAAAATCAAAAACCTCCCAAGACACAAGAGTCCAGGGCCAGATGGCTTCCCAGGAGAATTTTATCAAACGTTTAAAGAAGAAATCATACCTATTCTCCTAAAGCTGTTTGGAAAGATAGAAAGAGATGGAGTACTTCCAAATTCGTTCTATGAAGCCAGCATCACCTTAATTCCAAAGCCAGACAAAGACCCCGCCAAAAAGGAGAATTACAGACCAATATCCCTGATGAACATGGATGCAAAAATTCTCAACAAGATACTGGCCAATAGGATCCAACAGTACATTAAGAAAATTATTCACCATGACCAAGTAGGATTTATCCCTGGGACACAAGGCTGGTTCAACACCCGTAAAACAATCAATGTGATTCATCATATCAGCAAGAGAAAAACCAAGAACCATATGATCCTCTCATTGGATGCAGAGAAAGCATTTGACAAAATACAGCATCCATTCCTGATCAAAACTCTTCAGAGTGTAGGGATAGAGGGAACATTCCTCGACATATGAAAAGCCCACAGCAAATATCATTCTCAATGGGGAAGCACTGGGAGCCTTTCCCCTAAGATCAGGAACAAGACAGGGATGTCCACTCTCACCACTGCTATTCAACATAGTACTGGAAGTCCTAGCCTCAGCAATCAGACAACAAAAAGACATTAAAGGCATTCAAATTGGCAAAGAAGAAGTCAAACTCTCCCTCTTCGCCGATGACATGATACTCTACATAGAAAACCCAAAAGTCTCCACCCCAAGATTGCTAGAACTCATAAAATCTTTTAAAAAATAAAATAAAATAAAATTCAGATCCTCAGTCACATCAACTGCATTTCATGTGACTAATGGCTAATCTATTAGAGCAGATATAGTACCATGATGATATAGTATCATCATCTACTGGACAGTCCTGACTTTGAAGGCTGGAAGAACTCAGAATTGGGCACATAATTATTTCTATAAGACAAGAACTGCTGTGACTGACCTGAGAGATGGACTGCACAGTGCTCAGGCGCAATACAAAGGGGTTGATGGCAAGCCTCAACTCTTTGACTCTTTACCACCACTGAGCCAACATTTCTCCTAGTTCAAGAACAAAGGAATAGGAAAAGAATAAAACCAAGTGAAGCCCATGATAATATCCAGCACAAGGTATTAAGAACTAATACCTTTACCATCAGGGTAAAATTCTTTCTCTGAAATAGATTTGCTCTAAAACCATACAATATTACAAAAAACAATTGCTTTATGTTTCCAATAAGATACTATTGAACATGACTTTTATTGAATTAAAAAGACTACTTCAAAATAAAATTGCAGTAGCCAGGTAGCAACCACCTTTTGATTAATGAAGCAGAGAACAAATCTGAAAAACACTCCTAAAAATGAATGAAGAGAGGAAAGAGACTGCTCTGTAGAGAGGCCCACAAGGGAAAATAGAATAACAGTTCATTTTACACACACACACACACACACACACACACACACACACACAGCTTATAGACCACACTTCCTGAAATCTGCACTAGCTGTCAAGTTTGATCTCAAAATATGAGATTTCTATTTACAAAAACTTTTACTCATAAAACCAGAAGACAAAAAAATAGATAGCATAAATGAAGAGACCAACAATTTGAAAGAGAAGAACCAAGTTTAAATTGTGAGGCAAGTAGTTCCCATTGAAATAGACTGGATTCAGGAAATATTATATCATGCTTCTTGAATGTACATATTTATACATTCAGTAAAACAAGGAAATGTAGCAACTGGAAAATATGGAAGTGTTATTGGAAAGTGTTATAAATCATCTCCCCCTCTTTTTTTTAAGAAAAAATAAAGACAGTGAAGAGCAGGAAGTACATTTTAAAAAAAGGAGGGAATATTTTAAAAGACTGGTTCCTGAAGTTTTTGTAAATGTCAAGAGAAGATAGAAGAACCAAGAAAATGGATTCAATACATGGAATTCTTTTATACCAGAAGTTGAGGACAGAAAACTAGCAAAAATCAGACTTATTATTTTAAAAAAAGGAAGTGTGAACATATGCATTTAGCAATACTAGAATCCCATTGAAATGACAGTAAAAGATGAAAAGTAAACTTGAGGAATCCTCCCCAAATTCAGAGCAAAAAGCCCAAGAGACAGAAAATAAGGAGGAAAGGTAAGAAAATCAGAAGACCAAATTGGGAGAATAGAGATCAGGAAGTGTTGTGTGTGGTAGGAATGGAGAGGGGGGCTGTTAAAACAACTGATAGGAATGTAACAGGCTTGAGATGTAATAAAATAAGCATCTTATTGGGGAAAAGAAGAGAGGTTAAAACTAAGATTTGAAAGTAGATGCCTGTGAAAAATAGAAAAATACTTAGGAAGGGGGTTTGGCTCATAGGGAGAGAGGGATGTTCTTCATAGCAAGCCTATGGGAATACTTCACTTTTTAAATAATGTGCATGTAAAACTTTGATAAAAAGAAAAGCTAAATTTTAAGAAGCCATGAGGTTTAAAAAGAATAGAAGAACATTTTCCAAAAAAAAAAAAAAAAGATTTTATTCTTTGTATTGAAAAGAGCTGACTTGTTGAAGGCAAGATTATTGTTGAAAGAATTGACCTGGGCATAATCAGGGGAAATGATTATCTACAAAGGAAAGAGAAAACTGGGATCAGGATAATTCATTTAATAATTCTGCTGTCCATTTCCTAATAATGTGTTTGTGGGTAGATTTTTGTCTTTGGATAGTAGAATTTACTAAATAAAACTAGTATCTAGATATTTTTGAATAAAATATGACATATGAAGTCAGGGAGAAAGACCTATAAACTTTTTTTTAATGGAAGAAACTATTAGCAACAGATACCCAAGTTATAAGAATGAAAGAATACTGTTATATTTGAAAACATGAATGAAATTGGTAATACTTTGCAAAAATACTAAAATTGATGCAAGATAAAATCTGAATAGAATAATAAATAAAGATAAAATCTTAAAAATAGAATATCCCTCCAAAATCCCTGGCATGAATTGCTTTTACAGGTGAATTTTAAAAAACTTTCTAAAGAAGATAAAGGAAAAAAAGACCATTAAAATTTCCATAAAATATGATGAACACAAAGATATTAAAAGCTACACAATTCTAAGCAAATATAAAAGTGTCGCAAAATCTAAAGTACATAGGATAAAGACTTATAGAATCAATATTATGTATAAAAATAGACATTAAGTATAAATACAGATATACCTCAACTATCATAGTAAATGAAATTCAATAGTTAATTTAAAGACCTGGCCATTATAATCGATAGGGAGTATTTCTGGAAAGTAATGACAGATCAGTATTAGAAACCGTAAAAAAAAAAAAAATAATAATAATAATAATAATAAAAAAAAGAAACCGTAATAATTTCACCAATATGCCATGTAAGAAAAATCAAACAACTTTATCAAAATATAAAGAGATATTCAATAAAATTCAGTACCCACTATTCATAAAACATCTTCAAGTGGTGAAAATAGAAGCATGTCTCACTCAATGTATAAATATTTGTTTTAAACCAACAAAAACCACCATTGGAAAGGAAATAGAAAAATTATAGTTTACAGAAATCCATTGAAAAAATTATTTGAATTAGTTTTTCAAAATCAATAAAATTGGTAGATAAAGATATAGAACATTTCATGGGGGAAAAAACCCCATTCCCAATAGAACACAAAATATAAAATCTGAAGATAGAATCTTAATGGGAAATGTGTGTGACCTAGATTGGGAGAGATGGGGGTAGGAGCCTTGAGAATTTCACTGAGAAATATAAAATAAAACTTGACTAATGGAAAGACTCAGCGTGTTCCTCGATGAAAAGTCTAAGTATTTTAAGAATGTTAATTTTTTTCAATTAATATATTGCAGTAAAGCAATTTAAATAAAAATCCTAGTAGGGCTTTCATTGTTGTTGTTTAAACTGGATAAAATTATTGTAAAATTAATTTGGAAGAAAAATTGAAGAAAAATATTTTCTAAGTATATTAAAACATAATATAAGGGTGAAAGAAGCCCTTCCAAAAGCCAGAATATACAGTAAAATTATCAATAAATAAAACAGTCTGGTACTAATTCCAAGATTATAAATCAATAGAGAAAGAACAATTTCTCAACAACCTATTGGCCTTCACCGTGGTTGCATTTATGCCTCCAAAGAAACAGTACAACTTGGAAACGTGGGACTGGGAAGCTTCCTTAGTTTGACTTCCCTGAGTGAGAACTTTCACACCCTTGGTCAAGTGCTTCTCCAACATCTTTCCTCAATGTCAAAGTATCAAGCTTTATTTCTACTAGAATTATTTAATGCAACTGAAAACCATACTGAGCAGAACACTCTGACCTGGCTTCATGGATCGACCTCTCTCAATTCTACTCCCTACCATGGCAGGGCTTTATCTTTCAAATCCTTTTTATCTTTTGATCCCCTATTCCATCCCATACCTTTTGACATTTACTAGTAAAATAATGTGAAAATGAGGTTAACAGCTGTATGTTTTATATCATGCAATGGGGCAAGATAAATTCTGGATGAATTAGTTGGCTAAAGAATTTCAGAAAAATTATAAGGATAAAATTGAATATTCATAAGGTGACATGATGTGCTGAATTATAAAAGGATGGATTAATTACAAAGTAATTGATGAACATTAATCAACAAATATGACTATCTAAAAATCTAAACTAGTATATAATGTGAAAGAAAGGCAAATAACAGGCTAACAAAATATGTTGAAGAAAGCATTAGATGAACAATCTTATATAATGAGCCCATAAAACTGATTATATTAAAGCCCTAGTGATCTCAATAAAAATGTAAATAGAGTACATCATATTAGTAAATAAATTTTTATAAAAATATTCAATTTACTGGTATCAAAGAATTAGAAATTAAGACCAGTTGCTATTATAAAAGCAACAATATTTTAATGGCAAAATGAATTGCTGGCGAAACCTCAGGAAAATTGATATTCTTTATATTGCTAGTGTAATAAAATTATTATAGTATATTTGTAAAATAATTTGGCACTCTTGATCAAAAGCTGTTGAAATGTTTTTAACCCAGTAATTCCATTTCTGGGAATCTAGCCTACGAAAACACTCTCAAGCCTGGAAAAATATTGACACATGAAGAAGTCCAGCTCAACATTCTAATTGCAAAAACATAAAAGTATTTACAAAGTGAAAGACAATGTCATAAATTATGACAAATCCACCAGAACGAAATATTAAGCACCATTCAAAATCAAGGTTATAAAAATTAGGTGGCAACATGAAAAATATGAATAATTTTAGCTGATTACAGGTCTAGAAAAACGACAACAGACACATGGCAAAGTACTATAAGGGCATGAATACTGATATTAATACTACTACTACCAAAAATAATATATTGAGCACCAACTATGCCAGGTACCTTACAAACATAATCTTTAATCAACACACCAGCTTTAGCAGATAGAGAAGCAAGTAACTAGATAATAAACTAACAAGAGCTGCTGGCTTCTTCCATGAAGCGCAAATGTTCCACCCTGATCACACATCATGCAGCTGATCCTAGTGTCTCAGCCATCAACACTCCCCAGAAACTGTCCTTAACTGAAGTAAAAAGGTCATTCAAGGTCACACCCCATTCTTATACCCAGTATAGAACAACCTATATCTAGTATCTAGTCATTGCAGAGATATAAAGGTCCACCTCTCCAGCTCCAATTGGGAATAATGCTGAATGAACACCCCCGGCTTTGAGCTCTTGTGTGGTCAGCAGAGGCCTCTGTTGAGACTGCTCTGTAGCCTCCATTCTCCTTCCACCCCATCCTGCTGCCTACCCTTCCCCACATGTATTAGTCCTCAGAGTATTCTCTGATAAAATACCTAAAACTGATCTCAGTCTCAGAGCCTGCTTTCTGGGGGATCTCAACCCATAACATTTAATGCCAGAAATGGTCCAAGTTGGCAATATTACAATGGGATTGGGAGCCAGATCAAGGGCAACACTGCCAGTTGTAATTGGAGCACCATTTGTAACTAGCACAGGCTTGCAATGCAACTGTTAAAATGTTCACAAGTGGTGAACTGGGGAGGTATACCTGTGGAAGGAGTGCAATAGACCAAACATTTAGGAACTATAAGGGAAGTGGAAATGTTAAGGACGATAGATTTGGGTGGCAGTTGGGGGGGATACCTGAGACTTCAAAGGAAGATAAGGAAATGCTGAGAGTGGTGAATCATCAATTCAAAGCTAAATGGGAAAACCATTAGGGCTTCCTTAGGATGTTGAAAGGTAAAACAGAAGATCAGGACTAAGACCAGGACTTGATCACAAGAGCAGCAGAGCTCTAGAGAAGGTTCAGTTCTCAACATAGGTAGGTCTACTATTCTAAGGTTAGGGCCCTGATTAGGAAAGGGTGGGATCCTGAAATCTATCAACTGGGTTAGTGCAGTAATGTATTTTGATCCCTGGGTTCCCCTGAATCTTCCTGCCTGTGTAAATATCCAACTCCTCCCTATTGAGGGCCAGTGTTTCCCATCATCACTCCCACATGTTGCAAAGGCCTCTCCTCTTTAAGACAGTACACTCACCCCATCCTCCAGGATCTACCTCCACTTTCTTTCACGCCCAACAAACAGGATTGAGTCAAAATATAACCCAGGATTTAAAGCTAGAAATTATAGTAAGAAATAAAGATAGTATATGCAGACAAAAGGGACAATGACAAATCAAGAATATATAACAGATGGTCTTATTTGGCTCTCTTTATTTCTCTGAATCTAAAAATTCCTACTGCCATTTACTCTCACTGCCCCCTCACCCATCCTGTGACTGGCCTCTGACTCTGTGCTCCTTGTCCAACCTGAAGCCCATTTAGTTAAAAGGCACCCTTCCTGTCCTCCAGGAAAATCAAGTATTCTGGTCAGAATCTTGTACCCACACCAAAAGGCTGCAGAGCCAGACCAAAAAAAGGATAAACTGTGGCACTGAAACTTAGCTCTTTGGCCCGTGACCCTCCTGCACAATGTTCTATAGATCTGGTCAGAAATGATAAGTTTTATTGGCAAGTCACAATCATGGGATCAAATAGTGCTTGCCTTTTCAAAGTTTATTTTCTTACAGACCAACCTAACATTGCACTGAAACCACTAAAGTTTGCATTTAAAATAATTTATCATCCATTTGTTAACCATAATGGCAATATTTGCTAGACATATTAATACCAATGTAGTCTGCCTTAACTTTTAAAGGTTCTTTCATCTATTTTTTTTTCACTGCTATATAATCCAAATCCAGATGACCCTCTAGTATTAGAGATTGCATAAAAATATAAAACAAAGAAAAGCAACAAAATATCTAAGGGTAGACTCAGAAGGATGACATGCAAGGATGCTACTTTAATGTCAGGATAACCTGTGCTATAAGAGGAATTGGATTTTAAATAACTGGTCCTTATTTTCTAATCTGGCAGCTCCCCTGTATGAATTCTGCTTTTAAATTTTTGTTGTTTATTTTTTTCCTCTATTCATGTATCTGCCCACTCAAAAGGACTTTGGTGTTTGCAGCTTTGGATAGTCAATACATTTAGAAAATGCAGTTGCAAGAGAACAGATGGCCAAGATTCAAATGTTCCAACATGGATCTATGTATTATGGGACCAATGCTACAACCTAGCTTTGTTTTGATGCCCAAATCACTCCTCACTGCTCCAATCAGCTTACAAGATCATCTATGGGTGGGGGAGGAGAGAGACGGATATGCAGTTATCACATCAGAAAAGCATCATTGCTATAAAAGTAGCCATCTTGTTTACTCCAATGCTAGAAGTCTGAAGTCCCTGGTACAATTTCTGCTCTACACTGAGGTAGCTAAAGAACTGGTGCTGGATCAGCAATGCAAAATGTGATATATAGTCTATGCATGTAATGTATCTTCTGTAATAAAAGAAATAGCCCCTTCCTATTCTTGGCATCTAAAAAATAGAAAATGAAATGCATCTTAATTCTAAAAGAGAGTTTTCAACATGTTCTGATTTTTATTTAAATTGTTAAGAGATGGGGATCCCTGGGTGGCTCAGCAGTTCAGCGCCTACCTTTGGCCCAGGGCGTGGTCCTGGAGATCCAGGATCGAGTCCCCAGTCGGGCACGCGTCATGGAGCCTGCTTCTCCCTCTGCCTGTGTCTCTGCCTCTCTTTCTATATATGTCTATCATGAATAAATAAATAAATAAAAATCTTAAAATAAATAAATAAATAAATTGTTAAGAGGCTTAGTGTTAACAATCTTCCAATAAAATCTGTAATGTATCTAAAAAAATGTTGAAAGCTGTCAATCGAAGAGTGATCATCTGATAGTTCTGCCTATAATTGATCTATTTGTCTTCAATCAAGTTGCATAAACTAATAAAAAAGAATATATATAATGACCTACATGTACCTAAAACATAGCTTTGAAATGAGAATTCTATGGGAATAATAAGTCAGTTGTAGTTGAAGATTTTAACATACTTCTCTCAGAGAGTTATAGAAGATATAGACAATGAATTAAAGGTAACAAATATTTTAACACAACTAATAAAAGTTTTTACCAAATGGAGACCATGAATTCAGTTTTGAGAAAGCATAGAAACTTCATAAAAAATAAATAAAAAAATAAAATTTAAAAAAAATAGAAACTTCATAAAAATTACCTACATACTGATTTCAAAGGAAGTTTTCATAAATTCCAAAGCATTAATATTTTGCAGTCTATTCCTGTGACCATGAGATATCAATTACAAAATGATAGGTTTACAAAAACTCCCATATATTTAAAAATTTAGTAACATCATACCTATAAGTTAAAGAGATGATCACATAAGAAATTATGAAATATAGTCATTGATTTTATAGTATAGATTATGTGTCCCTACAAAAGTACTGTGTCATGGAATTTATAACAATAAAATAGAACTCAAGGGTAAAAATATTGGTGAAAGGTTATGGTAGGTAGATTTCAAGGCATGACTCCAAAAGGTCCACTATCTAATCTCTGGTATATGTGAATTTGATGAATAGCTCCCATTATTCAGTTATATTACATGGAACAGCTGAACTTAAAAAATGGAGATTATTCAGATAGGCCTAATTTAATCATATGAGCCCTTAAAAGGAAGGACTGATGGTATGAGAGGAGGGTATAAGAAGAAGTCAGGGAGACCGGAAGCATGAGAAGGGTTACATGAGCCACTGTGGCTTAAAGATGGAGAGGATCACATAAGAAGGAACATGAATGGTCCTAGAAGAAGAGAGCAGACACAAACTGACAGCCAGAAAGAAAATGGGGACCTCTAAGTAACTGAATTCTGCCCATGACCAATGACCCTCTGCCCCAAAGGAGAACTGAGCCATGGTAGATATCTTGATTTTAGCATAGCAAGATCCTAAGAAGAAAATCCAGCCACACCATACTGGACTTCTGACCTACAGAAACCTTTGCACTATTTTAAGCTGCTACATTTATGGTAATTTGTTATATAGCAAGAGAAAGCTAAAACAGAATACTTTCAAAAACATGTAGGAATAAACCTAACCAAAGAGGCAAAAGTTCTGTACTCAGAAAACTATAGAACATGCATAAAAGAAATTGAGGAAGACACAAAGAAATGGAAAAACATTCCATACTCATGGATTGGAAGAACAAATACTGTTAAATTGTCTATGCTACCTAGGGCAATCTATACATTCAATGCAATGCCTATCAAAATACCATTAACTTTTTTCACAGAACTAAAACAAATAATCCTAAAATTTGTATGGAGCCATAAGAGACCCTGAATAGCCAAAGAAATGTTGAAAAAGAAAACCAAAGCTGGTGGCATCACACTCCCGGACTTCAACCCCTATTACAAAGCTGTAATCATCACTACAGAATGATACTGGCACAAAAACAGACATACATCAATGGAACAGAATAGAGAACCCAGAAATGGATCCTCAACTCTATGGCCAACTAATCTTCAACAAAGCAGGAAAGAATGTCCAATGGAAAAAAGACAGTCTCTTCAACAAATGGGGTTGGGAAAATTGGACAACCACATGCAGAAGAATGAAACTGGACCATTTCCTCACACCGTACACAAACATAGACTCAAAATGAATGAAACATCTAAAGGTGAGACAGGAATCCATCAAAATTCTAGAGGAGAACACAGGCATCAACCTCTGTGCCCACAGCAACTTCTTGCTAGACATATCTGCAAAGGCAAGAGAAGCAAAGGCAAAATGAACTATTGGGACTTCATCAAGATAAAAGGCTTTTGCACAGCAAAGGAAAGAGTTGGCAAAACCAAAGACAACAGACAAAATAGGAGAAGATATTTGCAAATAGGTCTTATCAGATAAAGGGCTAGTATCCGAAACCTATAGAGAACTTAACAAACTCAACACCCAAAAAATAAGTAATGCAGTGAAAAAATCCAGAAGACATGAACCGATATCTCTCCAAAGAAGACATACAAATGGGCAACAGACATATGAAAAAATGCTCAACATCACTCAGCATTAGGGAAATACAAATCAAAACCACAATGAAATACAAACTCATACCAGTCAGAATGGCTAAAATTAACCAGGAAACAACAGATGTTGGCAAGAATGTGGAAAAAGGAGACCTCTCTTACACTTTTGGAGGGAATGCAAGCTGGTGCAGCCACTCTGAAAAACAGTATGGAAGTTCCTCAAATAGTTGAAAATAGAGCTACCCTTTGACCCAGTAATTGCACTCCTGGGTATTTACCCTAAAGATACAAATTTAGTGATTTGAAGGGTCAACCCCAATGTTTATAGCAGCAATGTCCACAATAGCCAAACTATGGAAAGAGCTCAGATGTTCAGTGACAGGTAAATGGATATAGATACGGTGTATATTGTATATCTACACAATGGAATACTACTCAGCCATTAAAAATGAAATCTTGCCATTTGCAATGATGTGGATGGAATTAGAAGATATTAAGCTTAGCAAAATAAGTCAATCAGAGAAAATTATCCTATGATCTCACTCATGTGTAATTTAAGAAACAAAACAAGATCACGGAGGAACGGAGGTAAAAATAGAACAAGACAAAGTCAGAGAGGAAGACAAACCATAAGAGACTCTTAATCACAGAAGAAAAACAGGGTTGCTGGAGGGTAGTGGGCTGGGTGGTATGGGGTATGGGGTAACTAGGTGATGGACACTGAGGAGGGCACATGATGTAATGAACACTGGGAATTATATAAGACTGATGAATCACTGAACTGTACCTCTGAAACTAATAATACATTGTAAGTTAATTAACTGAATTTAAATTTAAAAAAATGTACAGTTTTATATGAGTAACACACCAAAAAAATTTCAAAAATTGCTACCAGTTTTAAACATCTTAAATATTAAAAAAACTATAATAAATGTAACATGTGCTTTCTTTCATTTTTGTCTATAGATTTCCATAAGTCTTCATTAGACTATACCTGTTAATTTTACATCTTGCTAATCTTTTTGTCTGTCTGATACATCAATAAACAAAAGAGGTAAGTTGAAATTCCCTACTATGATGAAGGCTTTATTGATTTATCCCTATAGCTTTATCAAGTTTTGCTTTGTATATTTTAAGACTATTTTATTAATTGCATACATGTTTGGAATTGTTCTATATTCTTGGTGAATTATATAGTGACCCTTTTGAAATGCAAGGTTGTTCTTTTGTTTAAAACATACTCTTTCTGTTACTGATATATCAATTTTCTTTTGGTTAATATATACATGATAAATCATTTCTCATCCTTTTACTTTAATTTTCTATTTCATTATGATTTAGTTTCTTTTAAAGAACATAAAACTGATGCTTAAAATCTAATCTGGCAATCTCTGTCTTTTAATTTGAGAATTAATTTGTATTTATAGCAAGTATTTATATATGAGGGTTTATTACTCCTGCCACTTTGAGACATTCACTGAGGGCAGCTAGGGTAGCTCAGCGGTTTAGCACTGCCTTCAGCCCAGGGCCTGATCCTGGAGACCCGGGATCGAGTCCCACATCAGGCTTCCTGCATGGAGCCTGGTTCTCTTTCTGCCTGTGTCTTTGCCTCTCTCTCTCTCTCTGTCTCTCATGAATAAATAAGTAAAATCTTTAAATAAATTAAATTAAATTAAATTAAATTAAAAAGTCACAGAGATGAAAAATGTATCATAGGGAATATAGTCAATAACATTATAATAACTTTGTTTAGTGACAGATGGTGACTACACTTATCATAGTGAATGCTGAGTATAGAATTGCTGAATCAATATGCTATATATCTGAAACTAATATAATACTATATGTTAATTATTCTTCAATAAAAAATAATTTTAATGTGGATATTTGTATTTGTAGACCTGCAAATGCTATTGTTATACATAATTTCAGGTTTAAAATACTATGGGTCCTTATAAGAGAAATGATAGGAGATTTGGGGTTTTTTTATATTTTATTTATTTATAAAATAAATCAATGTGTTGGTAGAATTGTGAAGTCAGACTTCTGACTTCCACAATTGTACGAAATTTCTGTTGTTCTGAACCATGCATTTGTGGTAATTTGTTATAGCAGTCATAGGGAACTAATACATAGGGGTTAATTGTTTCTTCCTGTGAGAACATATTGCATTTTTCTGGCTCTTAATATGTTGAATAATTTTGAATTGTATTCTAGACAATGTAAATATTAAATTGTAAATCCTCTAATTATGCTACATTTCTTAAAAGGTTATTGACATTTTTGCTTTAGTAAAAAATTTTCTTGAGTAGGCTCAGATTAAAACTGTCACAAATGAGGTGGGGAACATTCAGACCTCAGTTGAGTTCCTGGCTTTAGCTGCATTAGGCTTCCAATTTGTCCCAGGCATTCATGACTTAGAGATTAGTCAGGAACTTGAGATGTGTTTAAACCAGAATTTGGAGTTCCTCTTTTCTAGCTCTTTCCTTTTCAGGATTTCCCACTCATACACCGGCATCCTGATTGACCTGGGCTCTTTCCCTTAGTTCCTCTGCCCAAAACTTCAGAGGGCTTTGTATCAATTTTGGCTGCCACTGAGCCATAGACTTACCTCACAGGAGTTGCTTACTTCAAGGTTCAACTCACCTTCAAAATCTGCCTACTTTATTTCAGTTTCCAAAACCCTCAAGGAATTGTTTTTATGTTTTGTCTTGAATTTATAGCTTTTATTTATGGGATAATTGGCTCATTAGATGTCTGCTTCTCCAAGTCAGAGCCTTCAATATCAGTGTACTAGTGATCCCAATGTACAAGGTGGTTAGCCTATATTCTAAGGTTTAATCTATGATTGACTTCAGGGGTGGGAGCCAGTAGCCCATGTCAACTAGCCATGTAGGCAAGAACTAAAAAGCAAGCTAGAACATGGGCTCGTTTTAATTTGCCTGTGGATTCCAGAGCTGAAGCTCTTAGAGACTCTCCTACAATTGGTTGAAATTGAAAGTAACTTTAGTTTTAGGGTATAGTTGTATAAATATTGGATCCTTTTTAGAAACTAGGACTCAAGATTCTGTTTTCTTCCCTTTAAAGCCAGTTTTGTCTTAATACTAATTTCCAAAGTAATGAGAATTATATGTTTATTCCTTTATATTCTGAGCTCTATCATACCTATCCATTAAAAAAAATCCAACTTATGCCTTTCACAAGCAGACAGTCCTCTCTGAATATCAGAAATCTGTATTTACACCTATGCCATTCAAAGCATTTATGAGCAATATAATGTGTGATAGTGTTAAACTAGTTCAGGCTGCATTTATCTAATGGCTGGTAGTAATTAATAGCCTCCATGTGAAATCTCATTTTTTTAAATAGCAGAAAGAATTTTTCCCAGATCCCCTAGAGGCAACTTCATCAACCATTATTTCCTTTGTCACTTATAAAGGAAAATAGTGAGCCCAGGCAAACTCCAATTTGAATCTGTTCATCTCAGCCCCTGCCTTGCATTAGAATTGAAAACGTAATTTCCAACCCTTCTTCACAAATGGAATTGTTGTTATTATTCAGTTTTCCATATGTGAGAAGCTGTCACCTCTGTCAGCTTCAGCGCATCTCCATTTGTGACTCCAAAACCAGACTCACAGGTCTGAACACACACTGTGCATCTCAAGTGAAAAGGTAATTTCTCTCCTAATGCATCAAGAGCCCTACTGATAAAAGCCAAGTCCCTGGTTTGAATATTTGTTCCCATCATCTCCTAATAACATATTAATGCATCTAATGTCCTCCACACATGCCAGACATCTCTACTCCTTGGATAGTTCTTAACGGGGGATCCAGGAACTGTTATTACCTGGTGCCAGAAGGATGCTACTTACAAGATTATATTTGATTCTCAGTCTTGCTTCATGGAAACTAGCCTCTGGCTGCTATGGTCTTGCTAAGACACCTCCTCTCTTCCTAACAATGACCATGATGCAGTCCTTTCCTATAGAGAACAAAGTTCATTACTCTGTAGTTCCTATCTCTCTGGAGACTGACCAGCCAGAAGAGTTCTGATATTAGAAATAGTCTGAGATCCAAGAGGTAACTTCAGAGGTGGGCATAAAATTGGTTAAAGATACCCCACTCAGCTAGTGATCATCCTAAGTATAATGGACCAAAACAAAACACTGTCACCATTTCTTTCTTTTTTTTTTTTTAATTTTTTTTTTCTGTCACCATTTCTAAATTCCAGGAGTAAAAAAAAAATATTTCAGAAGTGAAAATAACTTTGAAGGTTATAGGCTTGCAATGGATTTTCTGCAAAGAAAGGGAGAAACTGAAGCAAAGAAGAACTGAACTGATCTGCATGATAAAGCAGGTCCTTTGAGGGGAGAAGCTATTGCACTATAAATTGAGTTGAGGTTTCTCTGAGATATCAGAATGAGGGAGTGTCAGAGGTAGGCAGAATTTAAGTAAGAGAGAAAATGAGAGCGAGGATTCTGATCTGAATGAATTAGAGAATGGGCCCTTAATATCATGGAGGGAGGCAGGGCTTAGTGACAAGTCCAGGAGAGGCTTCCAGGGATGGCACATGACTAGTTATGGGCTTAGGGTCAAGAATATTTGTTTGTCTTCTGTTCTTATCTCCCTAGCTAACCCCAGTCCTCAGTCAAGTATGTTAAACTACAAGTCTTGTGGGAAAGTTGGTGTTCATACTTTAGACAATGAGTGATGGGGAAGGCAGTCTTGCTTTTGCTATCCATCTCCTGTGGCTAGCATGAAATGGCAGCAAAGTATCCAGAAAGAATGGGGGTCTCTGTTAGATTAGTGAGTGCTAGGAGTTGCAAAGTGACAAGGAAAATCTGTTAGTGAGTGCTGGGAGTTGTAAAGCAACAAGGAGGAGAAAACAAACCATGCTTTTCTCCAATATCCAGAAAGTCAAGCCTTGATCTTCCTATAATATGTCTAGGATACAGGCAGGTAGTGATAACTAGTTATACTGAGTCCAGTTGTAAGCAAGGGTGTGTCATAGGAAGTGAAACATGGCACACAAAAATCTGAGATGAAGCACGGAGTCTCACATGCATTTCACCTAATTAATAACCTGGTGCTACATTTTTATGGGCTCAGCTATTGGTAAATTTGATCATACCTGGGTTCATATTCAAGGTAATTCTCTCATAATAGGCAATGTTCTTCTTGATTTTTGTATGGAGTACCTTCTTATCCAGAAAAGATCTAAGGCCAAAAATTTCATCCTTCTACGTTGTAAGATCCCTTGCCATCAAATTCATTGAGTGCAAATACTGAAGCACCCATAGTAACCCTGAGATGACTGAATCAATTCCAATGAAGCCCCTCCAAGCAATCAGTGTAGAGAAGCAACCCTTTGTTTCTCATCAAAGACTGTCTGAACCTAACAGACAGACATACCAGAGCCAGCTGTTCTAAGAAATTGCAAGTATCATCAGATAATAAGGATCTCAATTTGGTTAAAAATTACAAGAGAATTTGATTTTAGTCATTCTGACAGGTATGAGGTGATATCTCATTGTGGCTTTGATTTGCATTTCCCTGATGATTAGTTATGAGCATCTTTACATGTGTCTGTTGGCCATCTGTATGTCTTCTTTGGAAAAATGTCTATTCAGGTCCTCTGTTTATTTTTTAATTGAATTATTTGGGGTTTTTTTGGTTATATAATTTCTTTATATATTTTGGATATCAACCCCCTATCCAATATATCATTTGCAAATATCTTCTCCCAATGGCTAAAATCAAAAAGACAAGAAATAACAAGTATGGGTGAAGATGTGGAAAAAAAGGAACCCTTGAACACTGTTGGTAGGAATGCAAATTAGTACAGCCACTGTGAAAAACAGTATGAAGGTTCCCCAAAAAAATTAAAAATAGAAATACTATATAATCCAATAACTCCACTACTGGGTATTTACCCAAAGATAATGAAAACATTAATTCAAAAGGATAGATACACCTCTATGTTCATTGTACCATTATTTACAATAATCAAGATATAGAAGAAACCTAAGAGTCCATTGATAGATGAGTAAATAGGAAGATGTGGTGTGTGTGTGTGTATTGTAAATATATATATATGCACACACACATATATATACATATATACATATATATATAATGGAATATTACACAGTTTTTATAAAAAAAGGAAGAGATCAAGCCATTTGTGACAACATGGATGGACCTAGAGGGCATTATGCTAAGTGAAATAAGTCAGATTAAGAAAGTTAAATACTGTATGATTTCACTCATATGTGGAATCTAAAAATCAATCAATAACAAAATCAGACTTGCAAACACGTAGAACAAAATGATAGTTGCCAGAGGGGAGTGGGGTGGGGGAATGGGCAAAATGGATGAAGGGGACTAGGAGGTACAGGCTTCCAATCATGGAATGAATAAGTCATAAGAATAAAAGGTACAACATAAAGAATACTGTCAATGACATTGTAACAGTGTAATAGCACTCACTATACAGTAAGAGATGGCGGCTACACTTGTGGAGAGTATAGCCTAATGTTTAAACTTGTTGAATCACTATGTTGTACACTTGATACTAATATAACACTGTGTGTCAAATACACTCAGATAAAATTTTTTTTAATTAGAAGAGAGTTAATGTTTGTTGAAGTCCCACTTTGGGCCAGGCTAAGTTAAATATTTTCACATACATGTAATCACCCAATCCTACAATTCCTCTGCAAAGTAGCTACTATGAAGAAACAGGAGCTTCAACCAGTATGGGATCATGCTAAGCCCCTGGTCAAAGCCCATGATCTTTCCACATGGACATCCTGTCTCAGAATGTGCACATGTCACAAAGCTACAGCTAACTGACTCTTCGCAGGATACCCTGAGATCTCTGCATGCTATGGAATATCCCAGTAGTTCCAAGCTGAGGACTACAACCTATTTGTGCATCGTGACTTCAATGTAGTGGGTTTTAACCAACACTTCAAAAACGGAATGGAATGGAATGGAATGGAATGGAATGGAATGGAATGGAATGGAATGGAAGAGAAGAGAAGAGAAAGAAGAGAAAGAGAGAAGGGAAGAGAAGAGAAGAGAAGAGAAGAGAAGAGAAGAGAAGAGAAGAAAAGGGAAGAGAAAGAAGAAAAGAGAAGAGAAAATAGCACAGTACATTGTACAAGGTACAGGTAAGTACTAAGCTGTGAAAAAAATATAAATATATGACATACATATACATAAGAATTGCATCATTATGTAAAATATGATTTTTAATGTGAGTTTTGTTCAAAAACATTTGAAAAACAGTAATATAAATTAAAATAGAAATTACTGAATAAAAGCATCTTAGGAAATTTTATTGGCTTCATGGTGTTCCTTATGCAATGGGAGTCAGGAAATATCCTAAACCAATCTGATTCAGAGAAAGAGGCTTCAAAAAGAATGTCTATGGCCAAAATTCCTGTAACATCCTCATCTTTAAATTATTGGTTCCAACCCATGAACCCATCACCATCACCTCTGCTTCCATGAGGGTGAAGGAAGAGTGGGTAGGTGGATCTCATAAATAAAGAGGCCACTGCTGGACCTAGGAGGCTTGACTTCACCTTCTCCATTGGCCATAGGAATCCTCATAGACTTCAGCCTATTATATGCCTGGCCCTCTGATATTTCAAATGGGCCACAACCAGGAACCACAGGCCTAACCTCAAAATTGCTTAAAGTTAAACACCTTTATGCACCAGGTAGGAAGCAGATACTCCTCCCCTTTCTCACTGCTGACCTTGTTGGCAGCCACTGGAAAGGATTTAGCAGAGGTATCCCAGCTCTGTCTGGACTAGCTAGAAGTATTTCACAAATACTTGTCAAGACAGTATTTGTCCTGTCAATGCCTTCCTGCCTTGAGACAGTCGTTAGCAATGACTGGGGAGGGGAACAGCTTTGGAACATTTTCCACCCCCCTCTAAATTTATCATTGATTCTCCTTTAGTATGACATATCTGTATGCTATTATAACCTCCATCCCTTCTACTCTCCCCACCCTTCAAGCACTTCTGAGCAAGCTTCTTGGCAGTATTTGATATGGACAGAAAACAGAAGAAATGATCCTTGCTTGGAGAAGTAATTCCTCACAATTATACACAGCTTTATAATTAACAAAACACATTCAATGCCTTATGCCAATTAGTCATCTGTACAGTAGGCATTAACCTAACACTCAGAATTGTCAAAACCTCAAAGGTCACAGAGGCTAAGTGCCTTTCCCATGCTCACAGAGCCTGTGTGTGCCATAGTCAGAACTGAAGCCTGACGCTGACGATTCTAAATGCCACTCTCTGACAAGAGCCAGCAGGGTTCACAGCAGACAGCCCACCATTCTGGGACCTTAATAATAACAATAACAATCCTCAACATGATAGAGAGTATATATGGGGCTTTGCTCTGTGTTGAGAATGTGCCAGGGGGCACCATATTTGTCTTCTACAGCAACCATTTAAGTTAAAGAGTCTTGTTTTGCCCATTTTGTAGATGAATTAATAGAAGCTTAGAAATAGTAAGTACACCTATCTGAGAAGCCTTGGCTAGGAAGGAGCCAGTTAGAACTTGAGCTGGGCCAGATCTGTGTGCTACATCATCTCACACACAGTAACTAACAGTCTCTGGATTCTCAAAATGGAGTATATAGCCATTTTTGGGCTATTTTTAAAATTTCCCTCAGCCTCAGTGTATTCGTTTGGCAAGGGCTGCCATAACAAAAGACCTCAGACTAGGCTCAAACAACAGAAATTTATTTTCTCACAGTTGGAGGCTAGAAATCTGAGATCAAGGTGTCAGCAAATTTGGTTTCTCCTGGGGCCTCTCTCTTTGACTCGTAACTGGATGTCCTTTCCCTGTGTCTTCCTATGGGCTTTTCTCCATGCCTGTGTCCCCGGTATCTCTCCCTCTTCTGGTAAGGACATCAGTCCTGTTGGATTAGGGCCCCCCCACTCATGGTTTCACTTAACCTTAATCACTTCCTGAAAGGCTCTGTCTCCAAATATATTCACACTGTAGATTAAGACTTAAACGTATGAATTCAAGAGGGAACACAATTCGGTCTATAACACTCAGTTTCTTTTTTTTTTTCTTAAGATTTTATTTATGTATTCATGAGAGACACAGAAAGAGAGAGGCAGAGACAGAGGCAGAGGGAGAAGCAGGCTCCCTGCAAGGAGCCCGATGTGGGACTCAATCCCAGGACCTCAGGATCATAATCCCCACCGAAGGCAGATGCTCAACCACTGAGCCACCCAGGCATCCCATAACACTCAGTTTCCTGATGGCTTCAATAGAGATACTATTGTACCCCTCACCCACACTCTTCTAACTATTGTGAGGATCAAGTAAAAGGGTGAACAGAAATCATCTGGGAAAGTGCCCAGCTGAGGCAAATGCCTAATCAATGGTTGTTTGCTTCCATTCTGCCCTCCAAGTAGGGTAGTGAGCAGAGGATGGAGGACTGAAAAACGTGCTAATGCATCATCGCTCAGAAACCAGAGCCTTGCTGGTGCCAGGGGAATAACAAGTTCTTGAGAGTAAGAAAGCAACTTACTGTTCGTTATGCTTCCAATTGCCACAGTTGGCATATTATATTAAAGACACTTAGAGTCGGAGAGAAGAAAGCTGCTTTGCAGGCATAAAGAACTTTATGGAAGTGGAGATTTTAACATGCTTCATGTTGATTGACAGGATGTCTTCTCCTTAAGTGAGAGCCTGTCAGGCACCATATTGTTAAGAGCTTATCAAATTTGTACACAGGATATTCTTTATTGCATCATTCCTTCAGAGCCTTGCAATATTAGTGTAAAATCAAACGGAGAGTCATGCAAAATGCTGGACACTATGTGACAAGATCTCCATTTGTCAGGTGAGGACAAGTCTCATCCTTTTAGAGATCAATGACCAAATGACCTGCACTATGAAAATGTCACAAACCAAATAAAACAGGACCTTTTCTTGGGTTCTAATGCTTGTCTAGTTGCCCTTAATCTCCATTTTAAAAATAGAAGTACAAAGCAAATATGGATGCCAGTTACAGTGGACACGTTAAATAAGTGCTCATGGGTGACCACAAGCAACTCCTGGGGAAGGGAGGTGCAGGGAGAACATGAGTCAGGGCTCTAGCACGAGTTCAGCCACTGAGTGCATGTGCACCTAACCTCTCCATTTTCAGTTTCCTCACCACAAATGTGGTGCTCCGAATGAGGTCCAAGGTCTACCCAACCAGGACCATCAAATAATGCTAAGAAGGTCTATCTCCCCACATTCAGGCCTCTCCTCTTCTTCTCTCTTCTCGTCTACATCCACCTCATCTCCTGTGCCCACTCCCTAAGGTCCCAGAGTCTGGCTCTTCAGCCCTGACCTCACTTTTCAGCATCAGTCCCCTATCTCCCAGGGACCTTGAGTAATTCCCATTGTCACTGAAACTCAAGATGTTTAGAAATGGACTTGGGTCTTTTTCTGCAATCTGTATATTCATTCTTACTCCCTTAATTCTATCAGAGGTATCCATCCTGCAATAGAAGAAAGACCACAGGACCTGGAATTGTATCCGAGTGTGAAACCTGCTTCCAGTACTTCCAGTTACTTCTTTCATTCCCAAGGATTGATTTCAGGTTTCCCCTGTGCCAGGGTGTTTCGAAGATATACAGACGAATACAACACCCCCATCCTTTAAGGAGCTCCATCTCCAGCTGTGGAACACAGAACACAGAGAGGATGCCTCATATTTTAGAAAACACCCACCTCTTAGGGTTGCCGTGAGCTTACCAGCTAAGTTAAGCACTGTGTTCCTTTTTGTCGCTTTTGCTCCCTTACCAGCACACATAGATTTCTCCCTCTGCTCTCAGGGTTGTAAGGCCTGACTGCTCTCTGGCATGGCCACATACTCCCTGACTTGCACTCCTTAGACACAGGCTATCTTATCTTTCTAGATCTCTGACAGTTCCTAACACACATTAGATGTTCAAGCAAGGATTGCAGTTACTGTGCTGTAAGGCTGACACACTTCAGCTTAGACAGCTTCTGGGCTCCCCTAGGACAGGAGATTTGTCTTTCTTCTCTGGCCTCAGGGCAAAGCATAGAGCCCAACACATAGTAGGTTCTCAATAAATAATTTTCATCGTACCACAGAGAAGGCAAGGTCCCCAATGCTCATGCTTCTTCATTTAAATACAGGAACCCTCATCTCACCCTTGGATGTGTCAAGGAAAATTAACAACATGATTCGGATGAACAACAGGGAAGCCAGCACAATTTCCCCTGACTTCCCCATCACAATTAGTAATAGACTCATTCTCTCTTTTCTCCCTCCCTTATCTTTTCATTGTTCAGTAAAGAATGAAATGTGCTGATGAAAACTCACAAAAGGTGCTGAAGCCAACTGAAAAGGCAAAGAGGGGGAAAAAAGATTTTTAGGAAAGAGGGAAGTACAATAGTAGGAATAATAAACCAAGGCACCAGGAAAATCTCTGCCAGGTGGCCACAAACGGTTTTCTATTTCTGTCCTTGTCAAGTGCATCGTAGGATGAGACCACGCACAAATACTTCCTCTCTGACAAGAGATACTTTTGTGCACTGAGTCCTTCATTAGTTCTGTTATATCAGGTGAGCTCGTGTTCCTCTGGGCAGTTTTATTAGCACTCTCAATCCTCAAAACCCTTAAACCAAGTCACCATCACAGTGATCATTATTAGCATTGCTCAAAGTACATGTTCTAAAAACTCATATTAAAAATGCCCTGATTCATTTCCAACTAAAGAGTTTTTAGCCCAAGGAACTTGGCACATCTGTTTTAGAAATCAGTCATCTATGAAAGGCTTTTCTCTTCTGTACATTCTGTAGGCAGAGAGCAATAACCCAGCAGGCTTTCCTTTATCTTTGGAAAAAGGAGTCAAATTCCATTTATAAAGGAATCCTTAAAATAACTTGGAGAAACATCTGGCTCTAGTGAGTGGCCCAGGTCAGGATGGCAGTCACCAATTAGTTAACCATAGGAAAACAGATGGATTCAAGTGCCAAAGCTGTGTTAGGTGTCCTTGTCCCCAGATTAACAATCACCTCGCTGGGAATATGGCAGGGGCAGATGGGAAACTGATGTGAACAATACAAAACCAGGTGATCAGAGTGGAGGAGGTGGTATGCCAGCTGGACTTGAAAGGCTGGGTAGGAACTAGATAGAGGGAAGGAGAAGGGAAGGTATTAGTGAGGTCAGAACGTAAACAAGGGCCTAGAGTACCCTTTGTTCATCTAATTGACCTTCTACCAGGTGCCTCTGTGGGCAGGTCGAGAGTCAAGAAGATGGAGGCAGATTAGCCACGACACTGATGAAGGTTAAGGTTATATAACTTTTTAAAATTGGCAAAAAGTAATTTAACTTCAATTGGTTTAGTGCTGTCTCTTAGCAATCCAATTTTCCCTCCATTGTCTTTCCCCTTTGGAGTCAGCAGCCATTAGAATGGCCCTGAGCATTTGGGAGATACAATTTTGGGGAAGCTGAGTTGGGGAAACATTTAGTTTAGCTTTAGTGGAATGTATTTATGTAGAACATAACTTCCACGTATAATTAGGTTATTGCTAGCCATTTTAGCTTCCAGAAACATTCCTAATATAATCAATTCAAAGAGCACTGAAGGTGAGTCAATGAACAGAAAAAAGTAAAACACCCTGAAATCTTAGTTCTTATAGAAAAAAAAAATTTGATTGATGTTTGCCCAACCTTGATAAAAATCCTAAGAATCTACATGAAATTGCCATGGAACCAATATATACTGTTAATATTTGCTCCATTATTAACACTCATGAAGTGAGACTATTTTTCCTCAACCTATCCTCGCTGAACACCTCCATCACAGACCTTCTATGCATCCTCAAAAGGGAAGCTGCTCAGTTCCTGTCTATGCCCTCCTGAGGAAGGACAAAGGGACTACCCATCCACCCACCCTCCAAAGTGATAACTATCCCCCCTCATGAACATCTTGCTGTTAGTTCACTTACCTTTTTCCATAGTATATACAAAACAAAGAAATTAAGCAAGGAGAGAGTGCATGATTGTATACCAGCAAACATTTCCTTTGTAAAAAGGACCCTAGATTGTACCTCTAAAAATGAAAAAGGAACTAACATTTCTTGTGTACCTGCCATGTGCTACACATTATGTTAGCTACCTTATAGAGACTGTCATATTTATTTCTCATTCCAACCAGTGCAATAGTCATTATCCCTGAGAAGTTAATTAACTTGCCTAAGATCACATAGCCTGCCAAATCCGGTGGCTAGTTTTGCCTAACCCGAAATTCTGTTCATTTCAATACATCCATGCTTCCCTAGTCTTCCCTTTTGGGTTTCTCTACCTCCAAGTGGTTGAATGTAAAATAGTGTCACACTTTAAGTTAAAAAAAAAAAATCACTTTTCAGTGAATAATCTAAAAAACGCAGGGCTATCACTAAGATACTTATCTTTCTCATTGGCTTACTCTTAGTTAAGCCAAGTCTTTGAGTTGATCTTTGGTTGCAAGTATGGAGAAAAACCTAATTTTAAATCAGCATTTGGCCAAGAACAAGACCACCTTTTCAAGGTTTACCCAACACTCAGTGTTGACAAGATATCCTTTAAAGGGAGTGGGAATGGCAGGGTTGAGAGATTCTAAACCAGGCACCACAAAGACTCCTATTGAAAAAAGAAGAACAGAATCCCCTGCCTCCTGCGGCAGATGCCATTCACTCCAGGGACTGGATGTTAGCACAAGCCCAAGCAGATTTCATTCATCCTTGTCCAACCCCAGGGAGCCAGGGCATTTTATTCAAGGCAGAATTTTCAAAGAGTCCACCATCCCCCTCCTCACCATCTCCCTCCAGCCAGGTGGCCAGCTGATTCTGATTGATCCCAACATGTTTCTTCTCAGGGCTGAATTTTACAAGCCTGTGAGGAGTCTCAGGTGTGGGCTTTTCCCCCCACCCCTTCTAATAAACCAGGTCCTCACGTTTTCAATAAAGCCTGTTTCAAGAGACTCACCCTGGCTAGCCATGCAGCCCTTCAGCAGGTGATCCTTCTCTTTGGGGGCTTTCAAACCTTCAGGATCTAAAAATCAGACGCTTGGAATGACAGCACATGACGTGACCCTGGAGGAAATTTGCTTCCTTTTTTTCTGGGATGTCTGCTGCTTTAGAATTCTCAGAGGGACACTCTCTTGGCTGAAGGAATCTTCAGGGGATGAAATCAAGGAAGATGGAACCAAGAGATTTCATTATCATCACTGGCAAGGGGTTTGGGCTGGTGTGTAGGGGGGCGAGGGTGGAGGGAGTCTTGCCTAGGAGGCCCCCTGCCATCCTGGGTGCCATCATTCTAGAGATTTAACAGCAAGAGTAGACCTGCTGTGATGGGAAGCCAGGATGATCAAGGGTAGGCAGCCTCTGCGGTATTAGGAAAGCTTTCAAACGATACAGCTTCCTCAGCCTGAAAAGACCAGAACTCAGAAACAATCCAATCAAAGTCTCCGGAGATAATGATGAAGGGAAGTGAGAAGTTGTACATGGCCTTGTTCAGCTAACCCTACACATGAGGACTGGGGAGCAGGCTCCAAATTGGAAGGAAGCCATTTGGGAACAATTGAAAGGAAATATAACCTCACACAGCAGGTAGGAAACTTATGGGACTTACCAGCCCTGGAGGTGGTATAGGCCACTTATAAATAGACTCAAAGCACGTTTAGAGGCGTTTGTGAAATAAGAGATTCACTTTGGATCACTGAGGAGAAGGCAAGGTGTTTGACTGGGGTTTGCCATAATCATTTGAAATTGACCTAATGTGCAGTTACTAAATTTTTGCCCCATGGCACACAAGATGGATGACATTTAGAAACACAACACATACTCTCATGGTGTCTCCAAATTCGGGCTCCTGGCATAGAAAAAATATGAACCATACCTCCATAACTTTATCATTTACTCAAGAAATAATACTGTGAACACATGTGAATGAAAGTAACATAGTATAGCTATGACCAGAAACTTTTGGAGCACAGATTATCTGCAAATTTCATTTTAAGAATTCCACAGGCTTCTATCTCTTATGCATGTTCTAACTCATGAAGCCACGGCTACAGAGCATGCTAAGATATCAATGATAGGACCTCAAGAATAGATATCTATACTGGGCCTGGGGCAAGACTGAGCTGCTCCAGGAGGAAAGAAAACATGGCTGTGGCTTTTAGTATTGTTTAACATATAGTACAGTGCCTGGCAATAACAGGTGCTCACAAAATTTACTAATTACTCATTAACAGTAGTCTCTCTCACACGCCAACCCAAGCCCACCCAAGGGATCCACAAGCAGTGTCAATCATAATTTCCCCAAGAACCTGGAAAAATGAGGGTATGATTCAAGCTGAGCTCAGTCTATGAGGAGACTGCTCAAACAGCCAGAGCAACTGTCTACTAGCAAGTCCTGCTCCAAGCAGTCCTTCCAAATGGGTCCAGTATCACTGCCAGTAGCCAGGATTTCAAGAGCAGGGGTCTAGTCCTTAGAAGGGGATAGGAAAGAAGAAGGAAGAGGTGCCAACCAAGTCAATAAACCATAGCTCTGGTCTCTAGATGTAGTAACAAACTGGAAAATCAACCAAAACAAAAAATTGTTTTTTAAATGAGAAGATTCCCGGGTATTTGGACCAAAGGTTGGTCCAAATACCCAGGCCATGTTGACGAGTTACTCAAGGCAGATCAAACACCAGGTCTGCAGATGATTCCAGACCAACCATGGCAACAGGTTTCTGAAACACTGCAAGGTGTGATCTCTGCAGTCTTTATGACCATGAGCAAGTCTCTAAACTGTCTGAGCCTGTTTTCTAATCTATAAAATGGGCATTATAAATAGTAACTTTCAGTGTTTTTCTAAGGGTTACATAGTATCTATAACAACCCTAAAATTCTCTTTCATATATTGTGGGAACCTGACAAGTGGTGTCTATTATTATTTAATGCTTGTCAACTTAGCTGAGCCAGGTAATGGAGCTGAGACCTTGCCCTGGCAGGTCATGCAGCCATGAAATTGACTCCATAGAATTTGACTGGCTTAATGGCCAACATCTCTGGTGGCTGCCTTGTCATGTGAGGATACCTACATCAAAAACAAAATCTGAACTTTGAGTGAGGGTGTAGTTGGGTCCTTCTAGAACACTGAAAATGTAATTGGTTGTTGTGGGTAGAATTGTGTCCTCCCAAAATTCATAGGCTAAGGTTCTAACTCCCAGAACCTCAGAATGTGACCTTATTTGGGAATAGAATATTGTAGATGTAATTGGTTAAGATAAGGTCATACTGAAATAGGGTGTCATCATCAATAGGGGAAATTTGGACACAAATGTGCATACAGGAAGAATGCCACTGAAATTCTGCTGCCTTGAGCAAAGGAACTACCAGCATCTGGGAGAGATGCTGGGAATAATCCCTCCCTAGCACCTTCAGAGGGAACATGGCCATGCCAGCATCTTGATCTTAGACTTCTGGCCTCCAGCTATATGAGACAATAAATTTTTGTTGCTTAAGCCACTCAGTTTGTGGTACATTGTTTCATTTTATTTATTTAAGATTTATTTATTTATTTGAGAGAGTGTGCATGTGAGTAGGGGGGGAAGGAACAGAGGGAGGGAATATCAAGCAGATTGCCTGCTGGGCGTGGAGCCTGACCTGGGGCTCCATCTCACAACTCTGAGATCAGGACCTGAGCTGAAATCACAAGTCAGACACTCAGTGGACTGAGCCACCCAGGTGCCCCTGTAATATAGTGTTATAGCAGCCCTAGCAAACTAATACACAGCTTCATAGAAAATGTCTAAATGCAAACGATTAAAAATAAACCTGATGGAATCATCTTAGAAGTATTCCCATTAGAAAGAAAGTTAAATTCCTAACTTATTAGCAATTGTGTGCTGTTGTCTATATGGCATGGTTTAGTCTTTCTGAAATTATTAGTGACTTAGTGGAGACTGATTACTTGCATAGCAAGTTAGGATGAGAAATAACCCCATTTTGAAAACCCCCAAACCTTCATACTGAATTCTATGAATTTATGAGCAAGGACTAAAAGCAACTATGGAACAACTCAAGAGCTTTTGTATTAAGCAAACATGGCAAATGGTGATTACATACAGATGATACAGATGCAGACACTCACATACACACATACATACACACACATATGTCCATGTATGTATACACACACACACACACACACATATATATATATTCATATATTATCTTTAAAGCTATGTTGTCTTCTCAATGCTGAAGAAATTCATCACCATAATAGTATGGGTTGGATATTTACCCTTCACCCTCCTGCCTTGTGTCTGAGCTGCTCCTAGAGGCACCTATTATCAAAGGGCCCACCCCACCCTGTTGATTCTGAGACCAGACTGCTACCTAGAACATGTAGCCTTTCAAAGTCAGACCCAGAGAAATAAAGACCCACAAAATAACTGCACATTAGATCAAATGATTTTGAAGAGGAAAAAAGGAAAGTGAGAGCAACTAAGAGAGTGAGAGATTGATTCTTTCCTCACAAATGAAGTCAAGATTATTCATTCTTGCCCTTTTTTAAGGACAATTAATAGGAATTTCTAAAACTCAGAATGTCGAAATCATTAGTAGCTGATCACTTGAAGCAAGAATGCAGCTGTTATGATTAATGGCTGAATTTTAAACACTTGAGATGGATCAAGGCAGTCTCCCACACCACCCTGCTTGTCACCACGTGCCTCCCCAGGATGCTGCAGAGTGTGATGGCATCTCAACAGGTTCTTTCCTCACTAAAATTTTGTGTAATTCCCCCTGAAGAAATTCTTGCTAAAATTCAAATTCACTCATTCATCAGACAGCATGAGGTAGGAGGGTGTAGTAGAAAGAGTATTTATGAATTTAGAAAGAAAAAATGGCTTTTGATCTTTGCTTTGCCATGTTATGCAACCTTAGGTATATCATTCAAACACTTATTTTTGAATCAGAAAAATGAAAGTGGGGATGATAAAGCTTTCCTTTCCTGATATATAGATAATTCATGCAAAATATTAAGTGCTATTCAAAAATAAAGTATTAGTACCTGCTATGTAAGACACATGGATCAACAAACAAGATGAGTGGAGAGGGGTATTAAGGATGCATAGGAGCTGATTCTGACCTCAAGGACATTTCAGGCTAGAAGGCACAAAGTCATGTTACAAATAATGAGAATTTAAGGGGGGGGAACGAAATAGCATAGAGGTGGAGTCACTTCAGGCTTGGGGGATGGTGAAGAATCCAAGAAGGCTTCACAGAGGAAGTGATATTTGTGATACAAGGTAGCTGAGACTTGGAGGTCATGGTTTCTGAATTTTGCTGAGTATGGGGAGCCAGAAGGGAAACTAACACCACAGAGGGAAAGTGAAACCTTCCAATTCCCTTGTCGAAGCAGGAACCCAGTGTTCTTGTTAAGCCGCCTGAAAGCATGGCAAAAATAGAACAGGTCAAGCGTGTCTCCATATCAAACCATTTCCATCTCTCCAGCGTTACTAAAAATGAAAGTCAGGGCGATCATCTGGATGGGGATGATATGCCCTTGTTCTTGTCTATCAGATGCTTTAAAGCCAGAAAAATCCTTGCAATACCTCAAATGAAGGAAAAGGAGACTGCCATGGTGGGCAACTCTTTTTTTTAATTTGTCTAAATAGAGAATAGTAAAATCTAAAGAAATAGTTAAGAAGATGGAAACAATGGGGGAGCATGATTGGCCCTCGTCCCTTGGAGCATGATGAGAACAACCTGGGCCTTTCCATTCCAACCCACCCTCTCTCTGCACCTCTCTCAGGTTCATCTCCTTAAAAGCCAGTTTTGATCACATCACCATTATGCTCAATGGACATGGCTCCCTGGTGCCCACAAAATTAAGCTCACATTTTTTAAAATTAAAATCCCCCACGAGAGGATCCCAACTGATTTTTCCAACATTATCTTCTTTCTTTATCTTCATTATCTCTTCCCTTTGTTCCAGCCAAACTGGATGTCATGCTCTCCCTGAAACTGCTCTGAACATTCCTGCCCCTTCATGTTCAGACTCTTGTTCTCTAGTCCTTAAAATCTCTGTCCTATATTCACCTTTCAAAATTTGAGCCATTGTTCTAGGACCAGTTCAAATCTCATCCCCATCCAATTAAATAATCACAGTACTGAGCCCTTCCAGAAGCGCATATACACTGCACTTATATGTATAATGCATCATGGAGACACAGATAAATTCTTAAGATATTAATTCTTCATTGATAACATCATAGGAAGGCTCAGAGAGGTGGTAGCATTTCAGCTGAGGCTATGAGGAGCAGTGGGTTTCCAGTGAAAGACAAGAAATAAGGGAATGGTGCATGTTAAGGCACAGGAGCATGTACAAAACATGATCAAGAACAAGGGCAGGTTCAAAGTGATTGGAACCCAGAGTGTGTAGAGCAGGCATTGGACATGAGCCTGGAAAGAAATTCTGGGACCTAGAGTGTTGGCTGTGCCAAGGTAAGAGTTTGGACCTTAACCCATAGGTGTGAGGGCCTTTGAAGTGTTGTTTAGGACCAGTGTCTGAAATTACATGTTAGATTAGTTATCAGGTAACTCTGGAAGCAATATGGAGGGCGGGCTAAATGCAAAGATAACAGGAAGCTACCGTTATAGTCCACACAAGATATAATCAGGAGTTTGCACCATGGTAGAGGCAGTGTACATAAAAAAGAAGGAATGAATCTAAGGCTCCTCATCTTTTAGGTCTTTCCTAACCTACCCCTCATTCTTGAGCAGATATTATTTCTCCCTGATATCTCACTTAAACCACAACTCATATCTTTATATGTATTCGCATTTTTTAACTCATATTGTAGTTAGTTTTATGTTTGATTCTCCTAGTATTAAACAAAAAATCCCTGAATTATGGTAGTTGCTCCAGAAATGGGTGCGGGGACTTGTAAAAAAATAAACTGTCTTAGGAATGCACAATTGCCAGAAATAGAATCCCATTCAATATAACTTGAGGAAAGAGAGGTTTGTTATTAGGATACAAGCGTAACTCATGGAAAGTGGGGATAGGAAACAGAACCAGACCCCAAGAAGAAACTTCTAGGTTGAGGACAATTCTGAATCAACTCTCAGGCTCTGGATCTCTCAGTTCAAATTAATCAAAAGAGAAGAGAAGAGAAGATCTGGCTGTCTATCCCAGGCCCAGTCAACTGTAGTCAGGAGGAGTAGAGTCACATGATGCAAGTATGGCACAGAGAGGCTACCCCTTATGTTGAGTTGTTCATTGCTTACCTGTGTAAGATATCTTTGCTAGAGATAATAATAATTTTCAAAATACTTCACAGATGTTGGTCTCAACTATTCATAAACCACTATCCTGTGAGATAGGGATGGGTCCTTTTTCTCGCAATCTCCCTATATAAGCAAGTTAAGAGGCTCAGAGAAGCAAAGTGATTTGCTCAAAATCACACAAGAAATCATTTGTAGAACAAAATACCTAAATCTAGGAATACACATTCCTCAAATCTAAGACTGTTTTGATCTGATATGTAATGTTTCAAAACATGCATAACTCATTCATTCACTGACAAATATTTGCACTTATCTGGACACATTTTTCTGAACCAAACCTTGTGCTTGGGATGGGGAGGCAGGTGGTGGGTAGTGGAATACTTTAAAACAAACCATTTTTTTCAGGCTGATCATTGAAGACAGGAGATATCTTTCAGTTTACCACTCAAGAAATGGGCCAAATGGGAAACTGGTTTATTAAAGTACAGAAACTTCTCCCCAAAGTTTCTATAATTAGTTCAGGTACTTAGTGATATTCTGAAGTTATTTTATTCGGCAATAATATTTAAGATTAATATATTCTCTCTGGTATCTATAGTAACCGGTCTTTCGGCATAGTATTAAGATTGGGAATTTATTTATATTTAGGCTTCACCCAAGAGGAAGATTTTTGTATAATTTATTGTTACATTTAGAGAGCATAAAACCTTTAGGCCACAATGTGTAGTTAATATTCAGAATTAAGTCAGTTTATTATGCATCAACTGGTAGGTCAAATTCAGCTTTGTGTGCTATAATTTATAATACAGGTTTTTGCCTGGAGCAACATGGAAGCCCTGGAGCAGTGCTGTGAATTATTACAACTAAATCGGGCACTACCTGCCAAAATATACACTATTGCTTGTATTTCTATTGCATGAAGACTATAAACATGATTTCCGAGAGCTCTGTGCTGCAAGGACATCTAAATAAAATATCAGTTTCATGACCGGTGTCAGCATTAAGAAACTTCTTTCCTTTATTTGCAGCTGCTGAAGTCTGGGTTTCTGTGGCAATTCACTTCTTAGCCACTTACAAAATGGCAGTTTACAGGTTTTATGACTACACAGTGTAAGCATATTTCTCCCTTTTAATGGGTGCACCAACTACACTGCAGTACACTTATGATTATTATTAAAAGTGTATTTGAAAAGCAACCTTAAATATGGCATTTAATAAGCCAAAATATTTTAATAAAAGATTCAGTGCATACTTAAACTATATTATGAATTTCTTTCATTGAGTACCATTTGTGCTTTTGATCACTGTTCACCCAGCTCCTTGGCTAAGATTGCTAAACTAAAACATGGAGGGGAAAAATAAATAAATAAATAAATAAATAAATAAATAAATAAATAAATAAAATAAAACATGGAGGGGCTCTCTTTGAACTGTGGGCTTCAATTGTCTTATTTCCAGGGGATACTTTATGCTCTGTACAAAGGCTAGCAAATGCGATCACCTCTTGATGACATGTGAGTCGATTTCCTATTTTAGAGATCTGTAAAATTTATAGAAAACAATTTTAATCTACATCACAAAGTAGGAGAAGGTTAAACTCTGGAACATACAATCTGTGTATATGCCATTTGCTCAGTGTTTACAAAGAGCACACAATCAAAAATTTTTAATTGCTGCATTTGGACCTAGCCTCTCCCAGTGAAGGTCAAAGTCCAAAATTAATGTTAGAAAAATATTAAAGCTCAGCTAGTGAAAACCTACATCACACAGTCCAGGCACTTGGAAGATGAGGTAGATTTCAGCAATACTTGTCTCCCTTTTCTTTCTGAAAGGGGTAGCCAGGGGTGCATGCAATTGGTATCAGTGGAAAAAAAATTAGCCAAGGAGCAAAACACAAAAGGAAACAGATTCGGCCTAATAAAAAATAGAGATTGCTTATAGTCATTATTATCCCAAAGTCTTCAAAGGAAATAATAACAGCAAAGATCCTGGGGTTGGAATGAGCTTTTCTTGTTCAAGGGACACCAAGAAGGTCTATATGGGTAAGGAAAGGAGTTCTTTCTAACTCAAACTTTTAATAAACTAGCAGTTTTAGTGTTGGATTCCAAATTTTAGTAAACCCTAATAATTTACATTGTAGAATTCTAATAAAGTCCTTAAGTCCTATATAAAAATAAAAGTGAAAAAAAGAGAAGCTAAGAAAATCTTTCTTATGTATGCAATGTTTGCCCACAAAAATCAAAGAAAAGGACTGGACTTTTAAATCAAATCCTGGTCCATCAGGAATTTGGCCACAAGCAAGCTTTAATTATCACCAGACAAAACCAGGGCCTCTCACTCTTATTCCCAGTTAGTGTACCAGATGTTGCTCGTAACCAGGAACCTAGCTCATTCATGCTGCTAAGCTAGGAAATCTGGAAATGCCCTCAGGGAGACATAATCCATGGTAGGATATCAGCTATCTCTTGTGATGCAACAAAGGGGTGCAGGGATGCAGAGAAGCAGAGATAGCCGTCCAAGCAACAGTGGTCACCTGGTTAGCTCAACTGGATGACATTTAAGATCATTCTAACACCGAAATTCTATACACCTATACCTTTTTAGGTAGGAATACCTAAAAAGACAGGGATGTACCATTCACTCAGCAAGCATGTAGCAAGAACCTTCTCCACCACAGCATGCTGCCTCCAAAATGGCAGTAAGCTACTTCGAAGCAGTGATTGTATTTAATATATGTTTTATATCCTTTTGGCTTGATTATAAAGCACACAGGTGTGGAAAGAGACAGGGGCCCATCCCTGCCCCTAGAGGTAGAGTGGCTTCCTGTCACCTGCAATGGGGACTCTGAGTATGCGTCTAAAGGTGAAATTTGGCTCATGCTATAAACACTTCTGTTTGTCTGACTAAAGAAAACAGGTGTGTGGCCCTCTCATGTTAGGGAACTCACTGCTCAGTGGGCCATGTGACTAGGCAATCTGGAGCAGGTGTGCAGCCTGGCAGGCAGACCCCAGACAAGCTTCTGGAAAAATATAGGACAATGACTGCAATATGCTAACTGGCTGCTCTTTTGTGTTGCCTCACAAGCCATGAGGTTGAGAAGATGCTAAAACCTTTGCTACTCCAGCATCAGAGAGAACTTCAGGTAGCAGCTGGGGTCAAAGCCAAATGGTCTTCTGGGCAAGTAATCACCAACTTAGGAGTCTTCTTGCTTCAGGAAGTCCCTAAGGTTTAATTAGACTCTATCAATCTATTCTTCATATATTCAACAAACATTTGTTGAGTACTACTCAAAGAAACTATAAAATTTTATATTAACCATCTATCAGGTCTCCCACATTACTAAAAGATCACCATATTCTTTTGACTTGGCCTGGGATTGCAATACTTTCTGTTTGTTCCCACCATCATGTTTGTTCCTATTTTAATATTTTTAAAAATCGGAAGTCTTAAAATTATTTTTCCCTAAAAATCTATAATGTGGTATACACTAGACATTATTATTTGATAGTATCTTAGCAACTAGAAATACCAAATTTCAATCAATTCTTGTTGACCATGATTAGGTTTCATGAACAAGAAATTCTGATTAGGGCCTTTAAAAAAAAATGGGAGAAAAGGAACAAACCACGGGTGCATGCAATAATATGTTGAATCTCAAATATATTAAACTAAGTGAAAGAAACCAGACACCTAAAACTACATCCTGTATGATCCCTTTTGAACAATATTCTTGAAAAGACAATGCTGAAGGGTCAAGAACAGATCAGTGATTGCCAAAGCCCAGAGTGAAGAAAAAGATTTGACTACAAAAGGAATAAGGGAATTTGGGGACTGATGGAACCATTTTGTATCATGACTGTGGTGATGGTTCCATGATTGTACAGTTTCTCAAATCTCTTAGAACTGTACACCAAAAACGGTGAATTTTTCTGTATGTAAACAAATGAAAAATGAATAAAAAGGAAAATTATTTTCAAATAATTATGTTGTTGAGCATGTACAAACAACTGGGGCAGGAGCCTTAATTATTATTCCACTGTGTATGATAGACAAATCCTTCCTAAATAAATGTCCACAGTTGTAAAATGTTTGAGAACACTAAGACTATAGGGAAGACCCATAGTTTACTTTAAATAGCCTCAGATTATTCAGACAGGGTTTATAATCACGAAACTGCTACAGCATGTTTGTAACCTCAGATACATCCTGAGAAGAGAGGGAAGCTAACTTCCTTCACCTTTTCTGCATGGGAAGAAAGAGTCCCCAGCACAAAAAAACAAAACAAAACAAAACAAAAAAAAACAGATTTCAATTTACTAGAAAGTAAATTCCACAAAGGCAAGGAACTGAATTACATATTGATGCATAGTTAGTACTCTAGGAAGCATTAGACACATGAAGGGCACTCAAAAATATAGTGTTGAATGAATGAATGAGTTGCTGCTGATCTGCCTACATTTACTCAAATGATCATTCTGCCATTCCAAACACATGGCTATATCAGATAAAAATCTAACAAAAGAATGTTGGATGCATAGCAGAGTTTGAAAGCAAGGCAGGTGACAAAAATAAAGAGAGAACTCAAAGTCGGTGTGGTGAGCAAGAACAGAAACTAAAATGGCCCGTGTGAGTCTTGGATCTGGATTTAAGTCCTAAAAGCTGTGGGATGGGTTTCTGATGTATGCAGGGAAGGGAGAAAGACCAATGGCTTTATGTACCTGAAAGGCTAAAACTGATCTTGCCAGGACCCATGAAGGGCTGCCTCAAATAAGAGTCCGGAAGAGCTTCACCCATTGATTCAGGGAAGCAAAAAAAGGAAGGCTGACATCCACCATACAAGGGTGAAGACTCACCAGCAAGTGTTGTAATGTCCCATTTGTGACATTACATGTAAATCTGTGAGTCTAAACTAACGACTTTTATATTGTATATCATTTATTGTGTGCCCCCCCCGCCCTAGCTGAGAAATTAACATAAACATGGAATGGAACCCAGGGAGCCCAGGCAAAGGCAATCAACAAGTAATTATTACCCACTGGACACCCATAGAGAGCAAGCCCCACAGAAGTAGACTTCATAACCCAGGATTACAGTTAATACAAAGTAAAACCACAATGGAAAGAGTCCACTAATATAATTGTTGTGCCTAGATAAAATAAAGTGATTTGAGGGGCACCTGGGTGGCTCAGTGGTTGAGCATCTTCCTTCTACTCAGGTCATGATCCCAGAGTCCTGGGATCAAGTCCTGCATTGGGCTCCCGGTAGAGAGCCTGCTTCTCCCTCTGCCTATATCTCTGTCTTTCTCTCTGTGTCTCTCATGAATAAATTTAAAAAGTATTTTAAAAAATTTAAAAATTTAAAAATAAAATAAAGTGATTTGAAAGAGGCTTTAAAATAATTATGATTGAAAAAAAATAATTATGATTGAGATGTTCACAGGAGAGGTGGATAAGGTTAATGGAACTAAAGTTTCAGGGTGTCTCACTAATGCTGACCCTTCCCAAAGCCCTGAGAAGGACTCTAGCAATGTACTCAGGTTGCCTCATATTTTCATAAAACTTATAAAAGATATTTTAACCTTAATTGGTTAAGGTTACTTACCACTCTCCTTTCTGCCTTTATCACATTTCTATCTTTATTTGAAAGCAGTGGAATGGCAATGAGTCATTTAGTTTGGAGACATTTAGTTTGGATTTAGTGAAACATATTTATGTGGTTCATAATCATTTCCATACAGTGACATGAAGGTACACGGCCAGAGTCTGGATCCCGATATAAACTTGTCCTATACTACCTGAACCACAAATAAATAGAAAAGAAAAAATAATTGAAATGCATAGAGCTAAATGCTAATATGTAAAAAATTCTTTCAATCCTTAAAATTTGTATGTGAAAGTAATTAGATGTTTTCCTACATTTAATAGCAATTCTTAAAATGAATGATATGCCAAAAGCTATATGTGAAGCTGAAGCTAATGTTTATAAACCACAAATGATAAAAATTAAATTTTGGTCAAATACGTTAAAGAAAAGGCTAACTTATCCTTTTATTTTCTCCTTTAAAATAATATTATAAACCTATCCCATGGAGAGGTCAACCATAGAGGTGTGTCAGCAATTAATTAAATTATATTGTTATTTTTATGGATTTTGTGTAATGTTTGCAGTATTTGTCAGTTTTTAAAAATCTTTTGCTGTGTGATTTTTTTTCTCATTCCAACTAAATATTCACTATTGTGCTTAATTTTGTATTTGTAATTGCATATTCTTGTTCTTAAAGAGAAGCCTCTCAAAATGGACAAGCTTCAGGTCCCACAAAACCTTGATCTGCCTCTGGTTCAAAAGTTAACAGCAGGAATAGAAATTATATGGTAAAAATAGGGCAACAAGAAAAACGAAAAGATTTGAAGAATCAAATATGAAATCTAGAAATAAAAATATAGAGCCAGTGAAAAAATCCAGTGGAAGAGTTGAACAGAAAACTAGATAGGACCACTGAGAGACTAACTGAATAGACTAACAAAAGTAAGTAAAACAACTCTCAGAATGCAACATGAAGAGACAGAAAATATGAACAACAATGAAGATATATGGAAATACACTAATTTCTAACAAAACGTTCAAATAGAAAGAATGGAGAAGAGTCAATATTCAAAGAGATATTGCACAAGAATTTTCCAGAATTGAAGACAGAAGTCCTCATAGTGTAGGTACATACAAAACCCTAAGAATAATAAATTAAAACAATGCACACCTGCACACATAATACTATAATAGTACATTATAAATAAACAGACAACTTTAAAAGCCATTAGAGACAAAAAGAGAAATTAACAAGCAGCAATTATTAGGCTGACTGAAGACTTCCTGTAGGCAACAACAGATGTCAGAGATAATGGAACATGCTATTCAGCTAAACCAGCATTCGAGAACGAATGCTAAAGGGGCACCTGGGTGGCTCAGTCAGTTAAGTGTCCAACTCTTGATTGTGGCTCAGGTCATAGACTCAGGGTCGTGAGATTGCATCCTGCATTGGGCTCCATGCTTAGCACAGAGTCAGCTTGAGATTCTTTCTCCCTCCTTTTCCCTTCCCCTCTGCTCCTTCACCCTGCTCCCATGGTCTCTCTCTCTAATGAATAAATAAAATCTTACCAAAAAAAAAAAAAAGAATGAATGCTAAACAATGGCATTTTTAGATAAAGATTGAAAGAATTTACCAAAACCAGACCCTTTTGGAAAAACCTACTAACAGTATACTTCAGGAAGAAAAAAAGTGAACCCAGAATGAAGAAAAAAAGACTTCAACAAGTAATTATAAGTAAAGATAATGGAAAACTTGTGGATAAATCTAAATAAGCATTGACTGATTATCTTATAATAATAATGACAAGAATGAGAAGAAATCAAGAATAAAATTAAATACTGGAGGAAAATAAAATGGAAGGCATGAGTAGAGAGCAAGGTTTAAAGTCTTACATTGTTCAGGAGAAGAGTGAAGTTAATGAATGAAAGAGTTTACTAAATTATAACTGAATGTTAATATAGAAGCCAATAGCCCTCTATGTACATAATAACCAGCTATAGGAAATAATGGTAGAAAAAAAATTTTACAATAGCAGATTGAATACTGATCTATTGAATACAATAGGTTAAATACTTAACGAAAAAGCTTTGTAAGAAATGTGTAAAATCTATAAGCAAAACTTTAAAACACTCCTGGAACCCACAAAAACAAATAAAATAAATGGAAAGAATCCATTCTTTTTTTTTTTTTTTTTTTTTTTTAGATTTTATTTATTCATGAGAGGCACAGAGAAAGAGAGAGAGGCGCAGAGACACAGGCAGAGGGAGAAGCAGGCTCCATGCAGGGAGCCCGATGTGGGACTCCATGCCGGGTCCCCAGGATCAGGCCCTGGGTGGAAGGCCATGCTAAACCATTGAGCCACCCGGGCTGCCCCATCCATTCTTAAATAACATGATTCAACATCATAAAAAATTGTCAGTTCTCCCTTGATTAGTTAAAGTTTAATACAAGCCCAATAAAATTTCAATGAGCATTTTTAGGAAGTTAGCAAGTGGATATTAAGTTCATAGAAGGAAATAAAATGCATGGAAAGCCAGGAAAACACTGAGAGAGAGAGAGAGAGAGAGAGAGAGAGAGAAGAAGAAGAAGAAGAAGAAGAAGAAGAAGAAGAAGAAGAAGAAGACGACGACGACAACGATGACAAGAATGACAGACAAAATTACAAGGGGGAGCTAACTCTGTCAGACAGACATTAAAATATAATGTAAACCTTTATAATTAAAACAGTGTGGTACTGGTCAATGAATAGACAAACAGACTGCCCAAATAGAATAGAAAGCCCAGGAATGGATACAAATACATGTAGAATTATTTAAAATATGGTAAACTGAGATATCTCAAATAACAGAGTCAAAGATGAACTTTTGAATAAATGGTGCCAATGGGAATTGGGTAGCCATTTGGAACAAGATAAAATTAAAGCAATGGCTCATACAATAGAAGAAAAAAAGTTCCAAATGGATTAGCAACTTAAATTAGAATGATGGGATGGCTGGATGGCTCAGTGGTTGAGGTCTGTCTGCCTTCAGCTTGGGGCCTTATCCAGAGATTCCAGGATTGAGTCCCATACCCGGCTCCTCACAGGGAGCCTGCTTCTCCTTCTGCCCATGTCTCTGCCTCTGTGTGTCTCTTATGAATGAATAAATAAAATCTTTTTTTAAAAGAAAAAAGAAAATGGAACCATGTAGAGGTTCCTGTGTGGCTCAATTAGTTAAATATCTGACTCTTGATTTTGGCTCAGGTCATAATCTCAGGGTTGTGAGATCAAGCCCCATGTCAGACTCTAGACTGAGAGCATAAAGCCTGCTTAAGATTCTCTCCCTTCCTCTTCCAACCCCTTTCCTTCCCTCCTCCCCTCCCCCTACCTTTCTCTCTAAAAAAGAAAAGAAAGAAAGAAAAAGAAAATGGAACCGGTACACTTGGGTGGCTCAGCAGATGAGCGTCTGCCTTTGGCTCAGGGCATGATTCTGGGATCCGGGATCGAGTTCCTTATCAGGCTCCCTCTACCTATGCCTCTGCCTCTCTCTGTGTGTCTGTCATGAATAAATAAATGAAATATTTGAAAAAATAGAAAATGGAACCATGTAAATATTAAGAAAATATGAATGTGACTTTCTTTTTAACTCAGTATAGGGAAAGGCATTCTAATGATAACTCAAAATCCAGAGATAATAAAAGACTAATAATTTTTTCCATGAAATTTGTTTATAGAAATAAAGCTATTTATTTTTTAAATTTTATCTAGTTATGGAAAAGAAAAAATGTAAAGTCAAAAAAAAAACCAACTGAAAAACTATTACTACTTTCAGCTGATATCACAAAAGACTAATATCACTAATATACATAGAACTCTTGAAATAGAGGGACAAATACCAAAATGCCATCAGAAACATGGGGAAAACACATGAACAGACAACTTACCAAAAAGAAAAAATATAAATATGGTCCCCAAACATAGAAAAGGTATTAAATTCACATATAACCAGATAAATTCAAATGTAAAAGATGCGATACCATTTCTCACCTACCACATTAGTGAAAATTTAAAAGACTATGCTTTCTACTGACAAAGCTATGGTGAAACAGGAAGCAATTACTCTCAAACACCACTGTGAAAATGGAAATTTCATTTTGATACAGCAATTCCACTTTTAGGAATTCAACCTAAAGGTATATACATCCAACAATACAAAATACACCTGTAAGAGATTATTCATTGCAGCATTGTTTATAATTGCAAAATACTGGGAACAACCCAAATACCCACATATACAAGAATAGTTAAATGAATGATGTACATCCACACATTGGAATACTATGCAGCTGTAAGAAAGAAAGAAGAAGATTCTTTGAACTTATAAGGAATGATTTCCTAGTTTTATCCATTAAGAGTACTAAGAAGCAACGTGCCCACCTAGCTACCAGATCTTATTTCAGAATACAATCAAAAAGAAGAACCAGAAATTGCTGAAGAAATGCCAGATTTCAGGGCTGGGGCAAGGATAAGAAAAGGTGACCTTGGAGCATCTTGTGTTGTCAAAAAGAATGGACATGATCAAAAAAATAATGGAGCCATGTCACAAGGACACCAAGCCAACTTGAGGAAACTCTCAATGGCAAATCTGAGATGTTTTGAGCAATAATATAAATAATGATAGTAATGGATTATGACCCATATGGAGGAATAAGTGAGTACATAAAAATAGGAATTTAATAATTGAGGAAATACATATGCAAAAGGGACACCTCTTCTTCAGATTTTATTTCAACCAATAAATGTAAAGAAGTGATGGAAAAAGAGAACCACCATTTTACAAATTCAATAATACTAAGAATTATAGGCAAGAATCATCAATGGATGCTAAAACTGAATGAGTGGATGATGAAAATCACGGTGTTCACATGCCTCAAAGTATCCGCCCCCCACAAGATATTTCTCAAATGCAAAAGAAAAAATGGTGACTTTACAAAAGAAAATCCAAGCAGACATCACCATAAGTGATCAATGTTAACATCACCAATAATTAAACAAATTGGTATCACGCCGTACTGAGAAAAGCACAATATCGTGTTTGTGGTATATCTGCCAAAAATACATAATCTGAATTTAATTATGAAGAAATATCAAACTAACCCAAAGTGATGATCATTCTACAAAACTTATTTGGCTTGTACTCTTCAAAATGTCAAGGTCATGACAGATAAAGAAGTGAGGAACTGTCCTCAATTGGAGGAGACTAAAAAGCTATGAGTCCTAAAAAGCAGTGAGTGATCCTGGGTTGGTCCTAGAAAAGGACATTATGGGGACAACTGTAAATGTAAATAAAGTTTATAGATTAGTGATTAGTACTGTACCAATATTAATTTCCTGGTTTTTATCATTTTACTGTGATTATCTGGGGAATGAAGGAGGATGTGCTGAATTATAGTATTTTCTGCAACCTTCTATAAGTCTATAATTATTATGAAATGAAAACTTAGAAATAAAAATATATATTTGAAATATCACATATTACATTTTTAGAAGTACTACAAAGAAACAAAAACAAAGAAAATAGAGAAAACTAAAGCAATCTAACAGAAAGCAAGAAGGTAGTTGGAGAGAAACAAAGAAAAAGCTTGTCAAATACAAAACACAAAACAGAATAATAGAAATAAAACCTAAGATATCAGTAATCACAAGTAAAATTAAATCCACTAAGTAAATGAATTTTCAACCCAGCAATATTCTCTTTTTTAAAATACACCTTTTAAAACAAGGCTGAACATAAAAGTTGAATATAAAGGAATTGATAAGTAAAGTTTGAACAAAAGAGAATAATGTATAGAGATTTACATTTTCCCCCATATGGGTCATAATCCATTACTATCATTATATACATTGTTGTTCAAAACCTCTCAGATTTGCCACTGGGAGTTTCCTCAAGTTGACTTGGTGTTCATGTGACATGCCTCCATTATTTTTTTTTTTTTGATCACTTCCTCTTTTTTCCCAAATATATATATATTTGGGAAATACTAACAAAATAGGAAATAGAATTTATGGCAAAAGCATAATGGCAGAGTGTATCTCAGGATAATTAACACTAGCTGCTATGACTGACAAAACTCTGAAATCCCAGTGGCTTAATAGAGAAGGTATACTATTGGTGAGGAGAAGTGCCTCCACATTGCAGCAATGTCATCTGGAACATATGGCCTCCAAGATGATCATAGTGGGGGAAGAGAGAAATGAGGGAGGCACCCCAGAGGTGACACATGTCACTTCTCACAGTACACAGACTCCAGGACCAGTCGGATGGCCCAACCTAACAGCAAAGATCTAGAGTACTAACTGCACCTTCCACAAAACACACACACAAAAATCCATCAAGGAAATATAGCCATCATTTATTTGTGTATGCCCAACAGTATCTTCTCACATAAAGCAAAAATGACAGAATCAGATTGATAAGTTGACAAATCAACACAGCTAGTGGAAATTTTTTTTCACACATCACTTAGTAAGAGATCAAGCAAACCAAAAACTAGTAAATAAATAGATATGAACAACAGTCATATCAATCTTTTTTTTCACTCATATCAATCTTGATTTAATAATGATACATAGTGCCCTGTGACCTAACAAGCAGAAAATATGCCTTCTTTTCACACACACAGAACAGCCATAGACCTACTAGGTCACAAAGTTGTTTCCAGAAATTCCATAGGCTCTATGTCATAACTCACTATATGACTACAGAGTAATTAGAATAAAAGTAAAATTGAAAAAGAAAAAAAGCATAGATTTCTAAAGTAAAAAATCGTTTTCAGGTAACCAATGAGTTAAAGAAAAAACTCATAATAGAGGTCATGAAATATTTGGAACAGAATAACAATGATAGCACTATGTATCAAATTTATGGGAGTCTGTGAAAGCAGAGAATTATAAAGAAATTTATAGTCTTAAATTCATGTATTAAATATTGAAAATAAATGAGTTAAACATTCAATTCAAGAAGTGGGAGAAAGAAAAACAGATTAAATCCAAAGAAAATAGAATGGAATAAATTTTAAAACATAGGAGGTAAAATTCATAGGGAAATATATTAGTGATCTATAAAACTAAAAGCTGGTTTTTCAATGGCTAGTAGGAAAGAAAACATCCAGCAAGTCTGCTCAATGACAAAAGAAAGAAAAAGTGATGAACCACACCTACCTAAGAGTACCCTATGAAAAAAGAGAATTCCTATAAATTCAAAAAATTATGTGACATGGAAAAGCATAGCCACATCAAAATACAGAGAGGTACAGATGTGGGTACACATATAAATATGTGTGTTTTGATATAAATATGTGTGTATGACTAAACTGATAACCATTAAATAAGCTGAACTGCTACTCAATAATTGGTTTTCCACATGGCAAAAATAAAAATTCCTGGCTCATACTGTACACAAAAATAAACTCCAGATAAATTAAATGCCTATATTTTAAAAACCAAACATTTATAAAATATTACAGTAAAATATAGAAGAATATATTTACAAACTTAGGGCAAAGCTGGCCGTATGCATTTGAATGCAGATCATGTAAAGAATTCCTAAAATCATTAAGAAAAAGACAAATATGCCCCCTAGAATAATGGTCAAATATATGGAGAAGCAATTCATAAAGGAAGGAAACATAATGTCCCTAATAATCCATTAGATGCAAATTTAAAACTACAAGGTATCATCAGGTAAGTTAAATAATACCAAATGTTGGAGAGAATGTGAGGAAACAGTAATTCTCATACAATACTGGTAGACATATAAATTGGTACAATCTCTTAGGAAAGCAATTTAGCTGTTAAAAATGTGCCTATCTTCTAGTTCAGCAATTCCACGTCTAGTCAAATATCTTCCAATATCATCATTCCTCCAGAAGAAAACCCATCCAAATGGTTTACAACTGATTTCTGTCAAACCCTCAAAGAAAAAAACAAAAACAAAATGTCACACATAATCCTTATATTATCCAAACAGTTTCGGGCAACTGAGGGTGAAAATGAAAAATTATGCTATTCATTTTATAGGATACTTGATATCCAAACCAGAAATCCTCACCCATTTTTTACAAGGAGAACAGTATAAAAATGCTCACTGCAATATTATTTGAAATGGCCAATCTCCACAAAATGGAAATGTCCGTCGGTAAGGAAATGCATACATTATAGAGAATTCGGGGATGACCTCCGACGCAGCAGTTAAAATGAAGACACTAGAGAGGTCCATAATGACACCAACAAGTTGCAGCAAAAAAAAATGAGTGAAAAAAGCAAGTTGATAACCCTAAGGTTGGTATGGTACCATCTGGGTGGCTATGGAAGTAAACAGGGAAATAGATAGCACATCACATTCCTATTAGCAGAGAGGAAAAGAGGAGGCTGAAACCACAGAGGGCACAATGTGTCTTCAATTTAAAGATAAAAAGAAAAAAAAAAAGAAACAAAATCAAGTTCCCTATGAATCCTTCTGCCCAGGCCCGCATTCCCGCTGAGGGTTTGTGCAAGGACACTGGTGCAGGTACAAGTGCTTGCTGTCGCCAAATTTGAATCACCTGCACCTACGCATCATCAGCACAGGAGCCAGCAGCCTGTGGGGCACCTTGTTGCAGCCAGAAATATTTTAAGTCTCTCAACCTTCTCCCCTTCTAAAAACATCTGGCATCCCTGACTTCTGGCAGCCATAAGGATCCTTTTTTAACATTGCCTGGGCCCCTGGCAAACGAACATCTGTAGCCTTCTCCTCCCTTTTCAGGCTCTGCTTTAATCTTTGAAACCCTGGCCACATACAAAAGTTAGTGTGCCCTGCTTTGCTCTACAGGGTTCTGCTTTCCTGATGGAAAATTCCTTCAAGGTATTACAGCATGGTAATTAGAGTGTGGTCTCTGGAGTCCAGCCGTTGGGATTCCTATTCTGTCTGTGTGACCCTGGGCAAGGCACCTAACCTCTCTATGCTTCGATTTCAGCCTCCATGAAATGGAAATAAAAATAGAACCTACTGGGAAGTTTCTTGGGAGGTTTAAGTAATTCACCTTTGCTGCATACTTACTATGCAACATGAGTCACTAGGCTACGTGCTTTATGTTTCTTAACTTAGCTAATCCTTTCAACAACCCTATTAGATAGACATTTTTCCATCTCCATTCCACAGTGAAGGAAACAGAAACACAAATAGGTCAAACATTTTGTCTAAAGTCACACTGTGAGCAAACAGTTTGGGTCTTGGGCCCCTAATCTACACTGCCTTCATGCACAGGGAAGATAAAGAGGTTCTTCTGTAGCATTTCACAGTGCTTAAGACACAGAAAAATACATACTAATATGTATTGAGTGTTTCAATATTGAAACAACATATTAGTTGTAGTCACTATCTATACTCGGGCTATTCAGCAGAAAAGCACAGACTTCATAGAAGTTGCCAGGCCCCATCTACCAAATGAACCACTGAGCACGTAACAAACTCTTAGGGTGCAAACCTGTGAGATGGAGACCTGTTTATGAAAGGAAGTGTAGGAGGGGGTAGGAAGGTCACCTGCTCCTCTGATAGCCATGGCTCTGTCTCTGCAAACCTATTCCTTGGGCAGCCTGGCAGTGAGTACCACGGCAAGCAAGAAGCATCTGCCTTATATTGCTTGTTTCAGGTACTGGAGTTTTTCTAGGCCACGTAATACTGCAAGCTCTTCAAGAGTAGGGACTTCTCATGTCATCTCCCTCCATCCAGTGTAGAACTTAAATTCTCATTGGAGGATGTGTTTATTGTGTTTAAAATAAATAAGTGCCGACTTACTTAGACACAAATTGTTTTAAGCCAAATGACTGAGAATCTCCGAAGTCAGTCAAATTTCTAAAACATGGTGTTGGTTGGGATGTGGCTTTGGCATCTATGGGACCTGAGGAATGAATCAAAGAGTAACTCCTTCCTAAACTAAGTGACCAATGAATAGAGAATGTTTATGTCAATCAGGGTATGGATATATAAAGGAATATTATGAAGCAAAAAAAAAAATCACAGTTGTAAGGGTTTTAATGATATGGGGAAAATACTTTGCGGTATAGTGTTAAGTGGAAAGTAGGATATAAAATAGCATGTAAATTGCAATCTCCACTATACATAGGATAATCACAGAAGAAAGATTACAGGAAATGCAGTAAATGTTAATAGTGTTTGTCCCTGAATGGCAAGATCCTGAATGATTTGTGATTTGTCTTTAGACTTTTCTGTGTTTTTAGTTACTACAATAAGCACGGAGGACTTTTGTGTCAGAAAGAAGGTTAACTTTATCAAGTTTTCTTCGCACATTCCTACCAAATGTAACTTGCTATAAAAATGAGCACCGCATCCATGTTCATCTGCCAAAGACAGCAAAGGAGTAAAAGCACAAGGGCTCAGAAAGCTCTTTCAGGGCTCACACTGTTCCAGCTACCAGTTAGGGCAGGTTGGGCAAATCACTGTGAGACTGTTTCTTCTTTGGACAAGTAGGAGTAACAGCCCCACCTCAGCCAGATATCATCAGGACTATGTGATGGAAGAAAAGGGAAACGGCTATGGAAACCCACGCACCACCTAAACTTCAGCTGGTATCATTTGCTTGGTCATGATGGCATAGTTTTTGAGTATTGCCCACCCCCTACCTTGGGGACACACACACACACACACACACACACACACACACACAGACACGCATGCACTTCTCTACCTCAGTATGCTTATGTGTGAGAAAATCCTTAGAACACCTGTCTTCTACCCACCCCCATGCTGGGCCATGCTCTACCACTGGGATCCACCTCCACAGTACTGCCATCACCTCTCTAGTGACCTGCCGCTGCTGAGGGGCTCCCAGTCATACTTGTTTATCTAAAAGAGGTTAGTGTTTGAGCAAGAGAAGGGGTGATATCATCTTGGGTGCCACCAATGAAGTGGGCACCAGGCAAGGGCAGCCTATGGCAGGTGCAGGAAGAAAAGCAAATGCAGAAAAGAGAGCACTAGAGTAGAGAAGGAAGATAGTGATAGCATACTGGCTCCTAGGGCTCTGGTCTCTCCAAGAAGAACAGCCAGAGCTGGACAAAGAAAAAGCTTTGTTGGCACCTGGTTGATTTTCCAAGATCAGCCCTGTTGATCAGTGCCCAACTCACTAACCTGAGGACTCCTTAATCAACAGTAACATTTTTATGGTCCTTATAGGTGGCAAAATATTTTGACATACATTTTCTCTCTTGATCTTCACAACATGTCTGTTTGGAAAATACCATATTCTCCATCATAAAGATAGATAAGAAAATTAGACCTTGGATAATTCAAAGGTTATCATTCAAGGCCATACATTGTCCTATCAATTATCCAGTTTGATCCTTTTAATCAAACGGTCCCTGGTCCTAATTCCTCTAGAGTCTACAAGTGACAAATGCCTTATGTAAATTTGCTGATACTACTCCACCCATACTTTCCAAACCCAGCTATTTTGGGGTTTTGTTTGTTTTTTAATTTTAACCAATTATGGGAATTAGATCGCTAGTTGGGGTTAGGCATTCATTTTCACATTTATTAAGAGCCTACAACACATCAAACACTGTTCCTTGGAATAGAGGGTTGGAGGAACAAGGAGGAATTCGAGAGGATTGCTGTCTCACTACCTCCCACGTCCTCATTTTTGTAGCAAAAATGCACCTGTCATATCTCCCTCTTCTCTCCCCCTTCACCCTCTCTCTTTGGGGCTGTTTCAATAGGCTTATAACTTGTCTCTGGGCCTGCCGCCCCACCCTGCTCCTATGTTTTTACAGCTGCTCAGGGCCATGCATCTCCTCTGCTGTAGCCCTCCCCTTTCTCCACATGGCTGCAAGAGAAAAAGTAAGACCTCAGGATAGACTTCAGAGGTCTTCTTCTTCTTTATGCCTCTCATTCCTTCCATTCTCCCTGATACTTCAAAAATGCCCCAGTGATAAGCCATTCTCAGGCCTCTAACACTATTGTCTTAGCTCATCTCAGCCTCTGCCTAGACAGCACTCTCTGTCTGGCATTCCCCCTTCTTCTCTTGCCTAGCACATTTCTATTTAGCATTTTCAACAAAACTCAGATATTTCCTTTCCTTAGAATGCTTTTCTGACAGTCTTCCTTGCCTCCCAGCAGCCCCATCTCCCCATATGGTGCTGACCCCTGTTGTGCTGCACTGCACACCTCCTGTACTTGTCTGTGTCTTCTTCCAGACTGTGATGTCCCAGAGAGCACAGCAAATTATAATCACATTTTAGCACCTAGCGCAAGCCTGCCTGGAACATAATAGAGGCTCGATAAATAGTTTTTAATTGAATTAATTGAACAGAGAAAACAAACAGTGTTCTTAATCATACACTTACGTCCCATCTAAGAGAAATCTTCTCTTCATATATCTCTTTAGCCTTATAGAGGGTAGGGTGGAGGAGGGATCATGTGATTCCACGTGCTGTTTTATTGTATTAATCTTAAAACTATGTATTACATCCACATTCATTACATGTTTGTTGAAAGCGGAATGTTGTGTTTGATTTTGTGTGCAAGAATTACAAAACAGTTTCCGAGCATCACTATGGGCTCTGCCCTAGCAGGAATACAGCAGCATTAACTATGCTGTCTACCTGCAAGGAGAAAGGTCGTTCTTGAAAATAGGATCTGAATACTTGGCTGGGAGGATGCTATACCCATGAGTCCAAACTTGAGGAAGAATGACCAGCAGAGGGGAGCGAGCCATCAGGGCAAAAAGGGCAGATGAGCTGTCCCGAGGAGAGAAAGCAGAGTTAAGAGCAAAAGCCTCAGGTCTTGAGTCCCGGGCTCCCTGAGATTAAGGAGATGAGGAGGAGCAGCCATCTACCGTGTGAAGTGCAGCAGGGAGGTCAAGGACAAAAAGCATAGTGACATTGGATGACAAGACAGATTCCCTAAGGGCAACCTGGTTGGACTGTAACTACTGAGAGGTTGGGGCCATTTCTCTATCTCCTTTTACAGCTCCATAAGTGTTTTTCCATTATTGTGTTTTCATCAACTGATTGACAACAAGGCTTAAACAGGCCTGGTGAGGCCCTTAAGCCAGAGCATATCCATTTCTCTCTATCGAGACGGAAGCAGGAGGAGGAGGGGTAATTCCCCACCCCTGGCTTGCAAAATCAGCTTCCTGCACATTATGAAGCACCACACATCAGTATTCCAACCCCAGAGTCCCTCCAAATACCCATGTAAACATTCATTTACATTTAGATTGTGCTTCTCTGGATTCAGACTCTTTCCCTGAAAACTCTAACAATCCAATTATCAAGAAAACCAACATGTCATTTCTAAGCTTTTTGGGTGGAGGCCTTCTCCTCCCCCAGGAAACTCCTCTGTTGAGTGTGAAGCAGCTCCAAGTGTCCCTGTCTGGATGGATTTGGTCAGCATCCCAGCACACTCAAGGACAAAATTAAAAATATATGTGTTCTTCCGTAGGGAAAGATGAAGGTTGGGAAAGCATGGGACCAAATCATTCTTTTATTTTGGTGGGTAAAGAGGGAGGAGCTGTCAAGGAAAACTTTAAAGAGGAAAAGCCTTGAAGAAAACACTTGGGATGGCAAAAAGAGTCCTGCTCTGGAATTACAGAGTTCACTTCAAATCCCAGCCCTGCATGGCTTGTCTTCTGAGCTTCAGTTCATCTCTACATCTCTACAAGGAGATGGGTTAATATGTAACTTAAAGGCTGTCCTGATGACAAAAGAAAGCAAAATGTATGAATATCCCTGGCACCAAGTAAACATTCAGGAAACATTATTTTCTTCTTTGTGACGGATAGGGAAGGCAATTGGTGGAAAGCAGGGAGAAACATCCTCCTGGGAACTGGGAACCTCTGGCTCAAAACATAAAGGGATAGGCAGTGAAGGAATTCATTTGTCAGTTCAATGCCTTACCAATTACTTGCCTCAGTGAAAATAGGTGCTCTTTCACCAAAGCTCAGACTAGGAATTTAAGGGCTGAATTTGAGGAAAAGTAAAAAGGGAAGTACTTCTTCATCCAGCAGGTGGTTAACATCAGGAATGGGTCAGACCCGGGGATGCACCAAATCTATTCCCTCTGAGATATCAGTGAGGTTTCCCCACCCTACTTAAGAACTCCAGATCATGTCAGGTGAAGAGAGCAAACAGTAGGAGTCAAACAGTTGACACAAACGTTTCACATTCCACATGCACGTGAGTCAGAGCACTGACACGCAAGCAGGCCCTGGTTTTGTCAATTCCAGATCATGAGATTGGCATGTAATGAAGCTATCAGATCAATCTCTCTGAAGGTCCCACATAGCTAAGGAGCATCCTCTCTAATAGATGTTAAAAGCCCAAATGCATTCAGTCACTATCTCCACAGTGTCTGGTGGTCTGAGATGGCTTCATAGCACCCCTTCTTGGGTCTCACAGCCAGTGCTTATGACCATCTTGCTGGATATTTTAGAGATGGGATAAATGAAGAAATTGGGATGCAGAGAAAAATCTGGACAAGAATCATCAAAACCTGATCTTCCTAGTGCACACCTTTGATGTGGCTTTAAGCCTGCCTCATCTCATTACCCCTGGGTTTTTCTTTGTTTTTTGTTTTGTTTTGTTTTGTTTTTTTGTTTTGTTAGTACACGGAAGATGCCATCTGTGTAATTCACAGTATATGTCTGGTTAAGGGGTACTAAGGGCTAACTTTTGTGTAGCCCCCAAAACATATTCACATCTATTTTCTTTTAAGATCTTCATAGCACCGTTGAAAGGAAGGCTGAGAAAATGGCAGTTTCTTCCCTTCACAGCTGAGGAATCTAAAATTCAGAGAATTTAAGTGGCTTCTCAAGAGCAAGTCAAGAGTAGAACTGGCCCCCGTCCCAATGCCCATTCCACTCCAACCCGCTGCCAATTTTTGCTATAAAAATTGATTGTAAATTATTCATAAAATATGGTGTTTCTTTTTTTATAATTTTATTGTTTCCCACTTTAACCAAAGTATTGCATATTCATTATAGAAAATTTAGAAGGAACAAATAAGTAAAAGGAAGAAAATCATGATTACCCGTAACTGAAATACAATGTTGCTTAAAAAAAAAAAAAAAAAAAAAAGACAATATACCACTCTACTGAACCAACTCACATACGATTCGGAGATACTGCAAAGACGAAAGAGTTTAAGAGTTATGCTGGGCAGCAACCGGGGACAGCACTTTTGAGGAGAGTGGCAGTAATGAGGAGTGACAGGGCCGTTGTTATAGGGGAAAGTGGAGTCAAAGAGCTTTAATTTTTTAGATGGATCTGTATGCTGTTGGGAATGATCCAGTGGAGAGAGAAACAGTTGATGTTCTAAGGGAAAAGAGAGATGTGCTGAAGCAGTACCCCTGAGGGGGTAGTGCCTGAGTGGGGGGGTAGGACCTCTTGGGTTTTCATCCATTGCAGCAGGCAGACAACATGGCACAGGATGGAAGGGGCTGGAGGGAGATGTGCTGGTGAGTCAGTGGAAGTTCTTCGCCGGTTCCTTCTTTCTTTAAAAAAAAAATTTTTTTTTTTCAGTGAAATAGGAGGCAAGTTCTGATGGAAGAATGAGAAAGAGATTTGGAAGCTTTGAGAAGAAAGGAGAAAGTGAAAACAACTATCTCAGTGGGGAGGAGAGAGAACAGCCTGGACAGCCCCTGTGGAAGCCCTCACCTCAATTTTATGTTTAGGTCCAGGGGCAAAGGCACAGGACTCTGGGGGACACATGGTTGGATTTCATCAGGTTCGTGGTTAATCAAGCCAGAATATAGAAGTGGGAAAGAGGCAAGGGAGGTGGGGGTATGCATAGAAATGGAAATGGTAAGAACAGAAAAGGAGGCTTCTGGAAAGTGAGAGAGAGAGAGACGTAATGTTGGTGGATTAATGGCTAACAGAGGAAGGGGTGTTGGAGCTGGCAGAGGAAAGGACGTAAGTCAGACAGAAGGTGGAGGTCAGAGAGATGGATCTTTGCAACTGAGGTGGTTGGTGGCACTGCAGTCACTGGGAGCAACAAGGTTTAGGGTTTCACCTCAAAAATGAGTGGCTGAATTCGTAAAACAGAATCATCAGCAAGAAGAGCTGAAGGAATTGGAAGCCCAAAATATTGGAAACATCATGTATGTCTCTAATGAAATTAGTGAGAACTGACACAGAGTAATGTCAGAGACCAGAAAGGGAAACAGAGCATCCTATGCACATGGAAAGAATATGCATAGTGACCCAAAGGTAAGTAGCTAGCTTCCAACTCCACCAAACAGTAACACTGGAAACGTCACTGACTATTTCAGGACCCTGACAGTCAAAAGCATTTAAAGTAGGGTATTGCTTAATTTGAAATAATTTAAGGATAGAGATTTTTTTTCCAGTAGGGTAGAAATCAAACAGGCAAAAGATATAAAATCTTAAAGTGCATATATTCCCAGCCTCTTCTGCCTGGGGAATTCTATCATTAAAAGTACATAGACATTGTGAACAATATATCATAGAGCTTCCTCCGAAGAATGCTGAATTTTGTCTCTGCAGACATTTAAATTACCAGGGGATCACCTTGAACTAGTGGAAGCTTGGTTTTAGGCTTTGTTAGGGCGGGTCTATATCCGTGTCTTAGCTCTAAAATGTGATCTTTTACTATAACGTATGGTCTTCCTGGGGTTTTAATGACAAGCCCAGGGTGTTACCCCAGCCCCTCTATGTCTTGCTGGGATTCAATTCCAAACTGTCTCCCTACAAAGGCAGAAATCTCCCCTGAGCTTTTGTAGTGATCTGTCATTTTTCCTCTGGGCTCCTGGAATCTCACGTCTCTTTGCACAAGTCAGGGGGCAGCCAAGGAATTGAGGGAAGCTTATGCATAGCTTTTGATGGTCACCATATTCCAATATTCCTACATCAATTATCAGTTGCTCTGGCAGCCCTCATAACCAATATCAATAGGGCTTTCCCCTTGAGCTCCCCCACTACACCTTACATAGACTAAGGAGTGCCCTCGAGAGAAAAGCCTTAAGATAGGGCCTCGCTCAATAGTCTTCCCTTATTTCAAATGTCGAGTCCTCTCCAGCTTCTGCCTGCTATATATTTCTTTCCAGTGCCTTTAACCAATTGTTCTATATATTGTCCATAGTTTATATCAGCAGGAGGGTTAGTCCAATAAAAGCCACTTTATCATTATGAGTACTGACACTCTCAGAATGAGCCTGCTAAACTCATGTCATAGCTTATTGCTCCTCTACTCAAAACTGCAAAAGCCCCCATTCCACCCAGACTACCAGCCCAAGTTCGTATTACAATGGCTTTATATGGTCTGCCCTCTGGTAGGAAGAAAGGTGTTTCTAGGGAAGATATGTTCTTAAACTGAGACTTGGGAGAGGATGGGGGTGAATGTGAGGACAAAATGGCAAAGTGCTCTCGGGAATACCATGTACAAAGGTGTAGGGCCTCAGGCATAGGAATTCAGAGAGTGGCAACTAGCTCTCTGCACACTGAACAGATGATATGATGACAACAGGTAAGAGAAGAGTCCAAAACAGTGGTTCTCAATCCTTAGTGTACAATAGCATCAGCTGGGTTGCTTGATGAAATGCAGGTCCCTCAGATGGTCTGACACATAGAAGCTTGGAGAACTCCAAGTCCAGAGATGTCAATTGGCTCCTGAATGGCTCTGTGCGTGGTAAAGAGTTTATTTGAAGGTGGGAAATCACTGGAGTACTTCTCACCAAATTCACTAAAGAAGAAACAAGTGTGTCCCCATAGCCAAATGCATTTCAGAGCCATGTTTGCCCTTGCTTACTGAGCCTAAGCAAGGGGCTTTCTGACATTCCGGGAAAATATATCATTGCTGGACATTAAAAATAAGACCTAGCACACAGTAGGCTCTCAATAAACGCTAACTAAATAAATGAAATGCAAAATGGTTTATATAATTTTTTTGGTTTATATAATTAACTGTCACCTCCACTCAATAAATTTCACACTTGATATCCTTGTCTTTTAAAGGCCTTATTTATATATTCTTAAAGTCCCTTTTCAAGCTCTAATCCCATTCAGAAAGCCTTTGGATTCAGCATGCCTTCGTTCACCAAATTTATAGGAAGGACAATCTTGAGCCATCTGGTGCCTATTTAATTTTTAACCACCTCTCCCTTGAAATATTTCTTTCTTCATTCTTATTTTGTCCTAAAAACTTGGCTATGAGCTAAACTGCACCATCTGTGACTTCCAGTAAATACAACTGTTGCTAATGAAATTACCCAGTTTCATCATTTTGATTTAAACGCCTTGCCTGCTTTTCCTCTGACCTTTTGTTGCTTGCCATCAAACTCAAGTTTTTGTGAATTTAGATACATACGTCCATGTAGGTCAGTCTTGAAGAATAAATCTTCTCTGTGAAGTACAAGAACCTCAGCCAAGCCTGCTCAGCAGGCTGACATGGGAGGTGGGGGCCGGGGCTGTGCAAAGAAATATGGATGGCACTTGTGCCCGTCCGCTCAATGTGCGCAGGGCCGCGGGGCAGACCCCCGCCATGTGACCAAGTGGCTGCTCGGTCTGGCTCTCCGGCCTCCCATTTGTTAGGATGCTGACGATATTAATGAGTTGGGGTGTTGAAGCCCATTCCTTGGCCTTTGGTGTTGGTTCCCCCCTGCACAGGATCGCTTGACCTGATTGAAGAAAGGAAAGTTCAGAGACTCCAAACTTTGACCAAGTAGGGAGAAGACTTTCCAGAAAAGGAGAAGCTTTGCAAGACACGAGGTCCCTCACTACTCAGAACAGCTTTTCTGTATAGGTAGCATACTGGTCTTCGTCAATGGCCCCATTAAGGGAATGAAAGAGAAAGAAATAAGCATTCGCCCATCAAGTTCTCAAGTTGTTATCGTCAATATTGTTGTTTATTACATTCGATAATTAAAGAATTGGAGTGTGTTATTAGTAATAGCAGCAGCTGACACTTACTGAGACTTTACTGTATACCAGGGACTGGGCTAAGCACCTTACCTAATCAGCCCCTCTAGTCCTTACAACAATCCTATGGCTGCTGAAACAGGTTAACTAATTTGCCCAGGGTCTCACAGATTCTAATTCCTACTCAAAACCTTGATGCTTGACTGCTTTACATTTACTGGTGCTCTCTTGTGTGCCGGATACTGTGCTAGGAACTGGGATACAGAAATGAAAAAGATGTAGTCCTCGCCCACTAGCTGAGGGAGCAAGAGATAAAAATGCAAATATACCATCTGAATGAGGCTACAACAGAGTAGGAAAATATTCTGGGGTCGCAGAGAGAAAAGAGTCCATCTGGCAGAGCCAGGGAAAGATTCACAAGCAGAGGAGACATTAGATCTGGGATATGAAGGAGGAATGGGAGTTTGTCCACCAAAGAGGAAGGGAGATGAAGGGAAATAGGAGCAGAAGGAACAGCACATCCACAAAAGGTGAGGTGTGAAAAGCCAGCCAAGGGACAGGGAACATGAACTGAGCCGGGAGGGTGGGAAGGATTGGAAGGTATTTTTCTGTCTAGACAGAGGAGGCTGGGATCAGGAATTGAGAGTCAACCTCAGGACTTGACCCCAAAGCTTTCTGTCACTGGGTCTCTACAATAATCTGGAGGAAGGAGTGGAAGTCATCTTTAGGCAACCCAACAGATGTGCTTAGTAAATGGCCTAAGAAGCAGCAGGAATCAGCTCTCATCACTCAACCTCCAATTGCCATAAGGACTTTCCCTCCCTTCCCCCAAGTTGGCCAAGTCCTTGGTGCAATGAGGAGATACATAACAGGCCTGAAGGAGTTAAGCGGTAGCCCCCAAACTGCCCTATTGTTCCCCATTCTTGCCTCTATCTCTGCCTCCCTTCTAATTTGAGAATGCTGATCCTCATGAGCAGGAAGGAGGTCTGTGAGCAAAAGCTCTTCTCAGTTCTACCAATTGCAAAAATATGTTCAGTCTCTGTAGGTGTCTTGTCAATGTAGTATAACTTGAGTGAAGACAAAATCTCCACAATCCAAAATGCACCCCATTGACTCTGCCTTCAGTTTCTACTCTGCTTCGTTCTTAGCAGAAGGCTTTTAAAGACTGATGCTAAAAAGAGAATGCTATAGATGAGGGCTGACACAGGAATGACTTCATCAAGAGAATGTCTCAGATTGGCCAATGTCCTCCAAAAGCCCTGAGAGAAGAGACAGGTGGGGTGAGAAAACCATGTCAGAGCAAGGGTCAGCAAACATTTGCTATAAAGGACCTGATAGCAGATATTTTAGACTCTGAAGGCTACTCGGTCTCTGTGGCTGCTCTTTAAGTCTCCTGTTGAAGCTTGAAAGCCGCCACAGAGGATGCATAAATCAACAAACAAATAGATGTTACTGTGCTCTAATAACACTTTATTTACAAAAACAGAATGTGTAGCCTAGATTTGGCCTGCTGGCTGCACTCTGCTGACCACGGCATTAGGGGATCTCTACTGAAAAAGGTCAGTGGGCACCTGTAAAGGGAAAGAGGATACTAATTTGTTTCTGTGTGTGTGTGTGTGTTTTGTTTTGTTTTGTTTTGTTTTGAGGATACCAATTTGAAAAGGGCACTTGGGATCCTAAAATTGGCACCTGCTAATTAATTGGTTGTGGTCAGCCTTCAACCATATTAAAGCTCCCAGAGAGTTCTCATGGGAATAAACCCTTTCTCTGACCTTCAAAAAAGTATCAGCATCATCTTAACTTCATTGCTCATTTTCACTTGCTTTATCAAATCTGCTATTTCCTCCACCGAAATCTCTAAAGCCAAAGGTTAAGCGGTTAAGAATCATGTCCATAGCACAGCAGTAAGTGACAAAGCCAGACCTACACCACATTTGTCAGACTCTAAGGATAGACCAATATCACATCACTACATCTTTACTTTCCAAGAGCCCCTGGGAAAGTATTTAGTGTAAAGCAAGCCAGGGTGCCAGACCTTTGGTAGCAACATAGAACATCTCTGGGAACCCTTCCCCCGTTAGCCTTCCCACTATACTCCTACCTAGTCTCTTGCAGACCCCAAGAGAGATACCTGGAAAATGAGACACATTTTTAAGTATAAGTGCAATTGCTTGTGGATGCTGGGAATGCAGGCCTGGAATCAAACTGTGGTGTGTAAATGGATGAGTCAGAATGTGAGTTTTTAAGTCAAAGGTGTAAGTTTTAAAACAACTTTATCAAAAAGTAAAATTTTCACATTAAAAAAAACCTGCATGGTCTAAAATAAATGTATATGAGTCAGCAGTGTGAGAAAACTATTATTTTATAATACCCTAACTTTATTCTTTAATTGTTCATACCTTGTCAACTTCTAAAACTGTGTGAGATGGCTTACATAGACAAAACAAGGATAAAAGGGTGAAAGCAAGTAAGAAAAGAAGAGAGATGTTTGAACAATAAGCCACAGAGTTCAAAATCATGTGCCATAATCACAATCACATAGATCTAGAGAAACACTGTTTTTTCTGGTATAAAACTCTAAAACTGTGTTTCTCAAAATTAGGGATCCCTAGAAATGGCCTGGGGGGCCTATGTAAAATAGATTCTTCAGATTCCTCTTTCAGATTCTGACTCATTTGCTCTTGCCTGGGACACAGGAATCTACACTTTTAATACTCATTCCTGATAATTTTGATACAAGTGATTTAGTGATCACACATGATAAATACTGATATTCAAGAATTTGTGGCATGTTCTTTGAACAACACAATGATCATCATCATTATCTCAGGAAGCAATTTAAGGAAAGAAATGTTCTTGGAGTGACTTTTCAAAAAACTCAACTCTAAATAGAACACTGAATTTGAGATCTTTCTATTTTTCTTAATGTAGGCTTTTATCACTATAAACTTCTCGCTTAGAACCGCTTTAGCTACAGCCCATAAATTTTGGTATGCTGTGTTTCCATTTTTGTTTGTTTCAAGATAATTTTTGATTTCCCTTTTGATTCCTTCTTTGGCCCACTGGTTGTTCAAGAGTTTGTTATTTAATTTCCCCATATTTATCAATTTTCCAGCTTTCCTTTGTTATTGATTTCTAGTTTCATACCACTGTAGTCAGGAAAGATACTTGGTATGAATTCAGTCTTCTTAAATTTGCTAAGACTTATTTCGTCACCTACCATATGATCTATCCTAGAGAATATTCTGTGTGTGCTTGGGGAAAATGTGCATTCTCCTGCTGTTGGAAGGAATACTCTGCATATGTCTGCTAGGTCCATTTGCTCTAACAAGTGGTTGGAGCACAAAGTTTCCTTTTGATTTTTTTGTCTGATTGATAGACCTATTATTGAAAATGGGATATTGTCCTCTACTATTACTGTATAGTTGTCTATTTCTCTCTTTGAATCTGTTAGTATTTGCTTAATATTTTAGGTGTTCTGATGTTGGGTGCATATATATTTATGGTTGTTACAGTTTCTTGATGAATAATGACCTTCTTTGTTTCTTGTTACCATTTTTGGCTCAAAGTCTATTTTGTCTGATGTAAGTATAGCTACTCCTGCTCTCTTTTGGTTTTTCTTGCATAGAATATCTTTTCCATCCCTTCACTTTGAGCTTATGTGTGCCCTTAAAGCTGAAGAAACTCTCCTGTAAGCAGCACATAGTTGAATCTTGCTTTGCTTTTGCTTTTTCCATCCAGCCACTCTATGCTTTTTGATTAGAGAATTTAATTGAGTTACACAAATAGTAATTACTGATAAAGACTTACTAATATCATCTTATTAACTTTTTTTCTGCCTATTTGGAGGCATCCTCTTGTTCCTTTCTTTCTCTCTTGCTGCATTCCTTTTTGGATTGGCTTTCCACAGTAGTATGCTTTTATTTCCTTCTCTTTATGTATTTATTGTAGACTTTTGCTTTGTGGTTACCAACACACTTTCATAAAATATTTTACAGGTATAACAGTCTATGCTATGCTCAATGAAGTAGAAAAAGAAAAACAAACTAAGCCCAAAGTTAGCAGAAAGAAGGAAATAACAAAGACCATGACAGAAATAAATGAAATAGAGACCAGAAAAACAACAGAAAAGATCAATAAAACTAAGAGCTAGTTTTTTGAAAAGATGAACAAAATCGACAAAGCTTTAGCTAGACTAAGAAAAAAAGACTTGTAGGGATCCCTGGGTGGCGCAGCGGTTTGGCGCCTGCCTTTGGCCCAGGGCGCGATCCTGGAGACCCGGGATCGAATCCCACGTCGGGCTCCCGGTGTATGGAGCCTGCTTCTCCCTCTGCCTGTGTCTCTGCCTCTCTCTCTCTCTCTCTGTGACTATCATGAATAAATAAATAAAATCTTTAAAAAAAAAAAAAAAGAAAAAAGAAAAAAAGACTTGTATAAATAAAATCCAAAATGAAAGAAGACACATTATTATTGCTACCACAGAAATACAAAGGATCATAAGAAACTACTGTGAACAGTTATAAGCCAACAAATTGGATAACCTAGAAAAAATGCATAAATTCCTAGAAACATGCAACCTACCATGACTGAATGATGAAAAAGTTGATAATCTGAACAGACCAATAACAAAGAGGTTGAATAAGTAAACAAAATCCTCTCAAAAAGGAAAAAGCCAGGGCCAGATGTATTCACTGGAAAATTCTATCAAATATTTAAAGAATAACTAATACCAACTCTTCTCAAACTCCTCCAAAAATTGAAGAAGAAGGGACATTTCTGAATTCGTATTACAAGATCAACATTATTGTGATACTAAAGTCAAATAAGGACAGTATAAGAAAAGAAAACTGTAGGCCAATATTCCTGATAAATATAGGTGCAAAGATTCTCAACAAAATACTAGAAAACTGTATTAAATACATAAAAAGGATCATACGTCACGATCAAGAAGGTCTATCCCAGAAATATAAGGATGGTTCAACACCCAAAGATCAATTTGATACCCCAAATTAATAGAATGAAAGAAAAAAAGTATATGATTATTCCAACAGATGCAAAAAAAAACTACTTAATAAAATACATCCTTTAATGATAAAAAAAAAGTCTCAACAAATTGGATATAGATGGAATATGACTCAACCCATAATAAAGGCCATTCATGGCAAGCCCACAGGTAACATCATACTCAACAATAAAAGGTTGAAAGCTTTTCCTCTAAGATTAGGAATAAGTCAAGGGTGTCTACTCTCACTACTCTATTCAACATAGAACCAGAAGTCCTAGCCAGAGCAAACAGGCAAGAAAAAGAAATAAAACCATCCAAACCAGAAAGGAAAAGATAAAATTACCCTTTTTTGATGATGAATCTTATACAAAGAAAATCCTTAAACACTCCACCAAAAGACTATTACAATTAATCAACAAATTCAATAAAGTTACAGGATACAAAGCCAACATCCAGAACATTTCTATACAATAACTATTAAATACCTGCAAAAGAAATAAAGATAATAATCCTATTCACAACAGCACCAAAAGTAATAGCTAGAAATAAATTTAACCAAGGAAGTCAAAGATCTATACACTGAAAACTTTAAGACTCTAATAAAAGAAGTTGAAGAAGATACAAATACTGTGTTAACAGATCAGAAGAACTAATATTGATAAAATGTCCATACTACCCAAAACTATCTATAAAGTCAATTCAATCCCTATTCAAAATTCAAGAATATTTTTCACAAAAAATAGGAAAAACAATCCTAAAACTTGTATAGAACCACAAAAGACTGTGATTAGCCAAAACCATCCTACAAAATAACTAAGCTGGAAACATCACATTTCCTGATTCCAAACTCTACTGCAAAGCTATAGCAATCAGGGTAGCCCAGGTGGCTCAGCAGTTTAGCTCCACCTTCAGTCCAGGGCCTGATCCTGGAGTCCTGGGATCAAGTCCCACATCGGGCTCCCTGCATGGAGCCTGCTTCTCCCTCTGCCTATGTCTCTGCCTCTCTGTGTGTGTGTCTGTCATGAATAAATAAATAAAGTCTTTAAAACAAAAAAAAAGCTATAGCAATCAATCAAAACAGTATGATGTGGGCATAAAAACAGACATGCAGACCAGTACAATATAATAGAGAGCACAGAAATAAACCCTTGCATATACGATCAACTAATATTTGACAGTGTAGCCACAGTACTAAATGGGTAAAAGACAGTCTCTTCACTAAATGATATTGGAAATATTGGATAACCACACGCATAAGAAAGAAATTAGAACCCTATCTTATACCAGTCACAAAAATTACTTGAAATGAATTAAAGACTTAAACATAAAACTAGAAACCATAAAACTACTCAAAAAAAAAAAAAAAAAAAACCTCAAGGGGAAAGCTCCTTGACATGGTCTTGGCAATGATTTGTTGGATATGAAAACAAAACACAAGCAACAAAAGCAAAAATTAATAAGTGGAACTACATCAAACTAAAAAGCTTCTTCACAGAAAAGGAAACTAGCAACAAAATGAAAAGGCAACCTATAGAGTGGGAGAAAATACTTGCAAATCATATATCTGATAAGAGCTTAATATCCAAAGTATGCAAAGAACTCATATCAATTGAATCAAGCAAAAAATTAATGATTAAAAAAATGAACAGAGGACTTAAATAGACATTTTTCCAAAGAAGACAAAGATCCATGAAAAGATGCTCAACATCACTAGTCAGGGAAATGCAAATCAAAACCATTATGAGATATCACCTCACACTTGTTTGAATGACTATCATTAAAGCATTGACAAGGATGTGGGGTAAAGGGAATCCCCGTGTGCTGCTGGTATATTGTAAACTGGTTAGACAAATTAAAAATTGAATTATCATATATCCAGCAATCTCATTTCTGGGTATGTATCAGAAAGAAAGAAAGAAAGAAAGAAAGAAAGAAAGAAAGAAAGAAAGAAAGAAAGAAAGAAAGAAAGAAAGAAAGAAAGAAAGAAAGAAAGAAAGAAAGAAAGAAAGAAAGAAAGAAAGAGAAAGAAAGAAAGAAAGAGAAAGAAAGAAAGAAAGAAAGAAAGAAAGAAAGAAAGAAAGAAAGAAAGAAAGAAAGGAAAGGAAAGGAAAGGAAAGGAAAGGAAAGGAAAGGAAAGGAAAGGAAAGGAAAGGAAAGGAAAGGAAAGGAAAGGAAAGGAAAGGAAAGGAAAGGAAAGGAAAGGAAAGGAAAGGAAAGGAAAGGAAAGGAAAGGAAAGGAAAGGAAAGGAAAGGAAAGGAAAGGAAAGGAAAGGAAAGGAAAGGAAAGGAAAGGAAAGGAAAGGAAGAATGTTGAAGAGATATCTGCATTCTCATGTTCAGTGCAGCATTATTTACAGTAGCCAATAGAAACAACCTAAGTGTCCATCAACAGATGAATGGATAAAGAAAAAAAATTATATATATATATATGGAATTGTCTTTAGCCATAAGAAAATAATCCTGCCATCTGCAACAACATGGATGCATCTTGAGGGCATTATGCTAAGTGAAATAAGTCAGACAGAGAAAGACAAATACTATATGTTCTCATGTATGTGTGGAACTAAAAAAGCTGAACTAACAGAAAATGGAATGGTGGTTATCAGAGGCTGGTAAGTGGGGAAAATGAGCTGTTGGTCAGAGTATAAACTTTCAGTTATAGGATGATTAAGTTCTGAGGATCTAATGAAAGGATGGTGGCTATAGTTGACAACAATACATTGTATACCTAAAAGATTCTAGGAGAGTTGATCTTAAATGTTCTCACAAGAGAGAAATGATAATTATGTAAGGTGAAGGAGGTGTTAGCTGATGCTATGATTGTCATCCTTTCACAATATGTGTATCAAATCAACACATTGTATACCTTAAACTTACATAATGTTATATCTCAATTATATCTTTATTTTAAAAAATTGAGGATGGAGCATTATGCCACTGCCATGGGAAGACTGCCCTAGGAAGTAGGGAATTCAGGGCAGACATTTAGCTTTCTGGTAATCCCACTTGCTTCAGAAAAGGAACATAGAAAGACTAGAAGACTGTATGGTTGATTTCAGAACTTCATATTGGGTCCCTACATCACCCTCAGAAAAGTGATTCAGTCTGACACTTCTTCAAAATATGAGAACACTTTTCTCATCTGGACCATCAGTAGCATGTATCACATGTCCTCTTGTCCCTCTCCTCTTCGTCTCCTGTCACAGCCCCAAACAAATCTCATTCCTCTAAATACTACTATATTCAGGTTTCTGAATGTGTACTGCTCCAGACGTCTTCTGTCTACCCCAGTCTCTTCCTTCTCCACTTCTCTGTGCCAAGAGGTAGAGCATATGAACCACATCCATAGCTCCCTAGCCTTCCAAGTTATGGCTCACTGTCTGCTGGGTCACAGGGTGCCACATTCATTCTTCTGCCAAAGGTCCCAGCTCCTGACCAGCAGCCCTCTCAAACAGCCCTCCTCTCTGTGTTCCAGTAGCCACCCAGTAGCCACTCTGTCTCATGTTCCTGCAAGCCCAGATGGAAACAGTTCCTCATCGGTTTTAACCCTGATGATAGGGTACCTCGTTTGGTGGCACTTTCATCCTGCTCATGCCTTTGTAAATCATCTCCCTTCTCATTTTCCCAGTGCTAGGGCAAGGAAAGGGATGGAGTCAAGACCATCCAAGAAATGAAAAGGATGGAAGCCAGATCCTCTTTATAGTAGTTGGACAACCTCATTATTGGGGCAGGTAGTATTGTTATCACCATAAAAGGGAGCAGGAGAAAAAAAATCAGTAGCAAAACTTCACAGCACAATTTCAGCAACTTTCCCCTCATTCTGGGTATCCAGGCTATAAGTGAGACCATGCATAATGAAAGTATGTTAACCGGGCAGCCCGGGTGGCTCAGTGGTTTAGGGCCTGCCTTCAGCCCAGGGCATGATCCTGGAATCCCGGGATCGAGTCCCACGTCGGGCTCCCTGCATGGAGCCTGCTTCTCCCTCTGCCTGTGTCTATGCCTCTCTCTCTCTCTCTCTCTCTGTGTGTGTGTGTGTGTGTGTGTCTCATGAGTAAATAAATTAAATCTTTTATATATAAAAAAAAGAAAGTATGTTAACCTTTCTTTTTTAAAAAAAAAAAGGTTAAAAATGGGCACCTGAGTGGATCAGTCAGTTCAGTGTCCGACTCTTGATTTCAGCTCAGGTCATGATCTCAGGGTCATGGAATCGAGCCCACATTGGGCTCCGTGCAGAGCATGGAGTCCGCTTGGGATTCTCTTTCCCTCTTTCTCGGGCCCTCCCCACCCTGAATACACATGTGTGTATACACTCTTTCTCTCACTAAAAGGAAGGAAGGAAGGAAGGAAGGAAGGAAGGAAGGAAGGAAGGAAGGAAAGGGAAGGAAGCAAGTTGAGATAAAAAAAATAATAAACACCTAAAGGGGTGATGAATTCCATATGTAAAACCAGTTTTTCCATCTATAAAACTAATTATTATTATCATCCTTACATTAGGACAGTTTAACAAGGGCTTTTACATGCAGTTCCTCATTTGGTGTGCTCCTCACATCAACCTTACAAAGTAGATAGTATTGTTCTCCTCTATAATGTAGAAAAAGATACTCTGAGTTAAGGGGGTTGCTTACAGATTCAGAAAAGTAAACAGGTAGGAGAGATATTCAGGGCTCTACCCATTGCACAAGCCTCGTTCAGGAAAGGCATATACTGCAGTGTCAGGCTGGCCCATAGATTTCACACTACGTCAATTCTCATTGATTGGTTGTGATTGCCCAGAGTACTGTGTTAAGAAGGATTCTGAGGCTGAGTTTAAGCTTAAGAGAAAAGTTTATGGTGATTACTTAGCAGCATTTGGCAAGATACAGAACTGAAGAGTGATCACACAACTCACCCATATTTTCTACCCATGCTACAGTGTTTGAGAGCATGAGCTTTGAAGTTCATAGACCTGCATTTGGTCCTGACTCAACCTCTTCCACTCAACCTTCTGGGCCATGGTTTCTTCATCTATGATCAAAAGACCATAATACTTAACTGCCTCAGAGTCATTCCTTTTCTTTCCCACCCTAAATTTATTTTCATATGAAAAGCACCTGTCCTCCTTATCTAAGAGGAGAAATCATTCGCAGAAAACTATCAACTATCCATTCTAAACTTAACAATTCAGTCAATAGAGAAGCAAAGTGCAGTAAGGGAAGGCCTGGGCTTAGAGACAGGAATCCTAGAGTCTGGCGTAGTTCTGCTTGTATGATTTGTTCTAGAGTCACAGTGATGTCCAGGAAGAGTTCTTACTGGAATGTAATCCAAAGAAATATACTAATCATAGAATCATGATTAGACACAGGCTGGTATCAGTTAAGGGCACTTGAAAACCAACAAGGAATGCTCCAATATATTTATCAATCTTCCTTAAATGTGCGTCCTATTTGTATGTCTTGAATCCTGAATGAGCTGTCTTCATGAACAAGTCAGTTAATATTTCTAAATAACAGTTTTTTAATCTATAAAATTGATCCCTATGATTGTTAAAACAAAAATTTTTTCAGAGTAACTTTCATATTGGAGAAAGTATTATAGGAACAATGTTATCAATTTCCCAGCTTCCCATAGTATTACATCATCTTTATAACAAAAAAAATAGTAATAATATAATAAAGAATTAACATCAGTTTGAAATGTTAATCTCCTTAGAATCAATTTATATTTCTCTTTTTTTCTCATTGTCTTTGTCTCCCTCACTCACTTTTTAAGTTTTTGTAATGCTTTTTATTTTTTTTTAATTTTTACAGCTTCATTTCTTTGCAGAATGTGGTATGCATGTACTATGTGCATTCATTGTTCATGATAATGACTGAGGTATGCCAGAAAGCCTTCCAGCGTGAAATACATACTCTTTATGCCTGAAATTCCATCTTTCTTCTAATAGTGGGATCTACTGCTCTCATTTGTGTTGTCTTTTCAGTTACAAATGCTCCTGGGAGGGACAGCAGCTTAAGTCCCCAAACCTTGGTACAACTGAGTTAATTAGAAGTGTTCTGAAGTTGTAAGAGTAGTTTGATAGTACTGAGACCCTGGGGAAGGTGAGAAAGAGCTTGAAACAGGGAGGCTGCTGCGTGTTACAGGATTCCAGAGGGCTGGTCCCAATTGAAAACTAGAATACAGAATGATACACTTCTCAAACTCCTCTATCTCAAAGCACAGTGATTTAAATTGGATATATACCAGTCATTAAAACTATCACATTCATAGGAACTCGGTATTTAAAATTTACATTATAAATACAATTTAAATTTTTAAAAATCTTCATAGGTAATAAAATCACTGTCACTTGGTCAGAAGTCATGCAAATTGGGCTCAGGTTTTTGCTCATGATCTATAATATGTGGATGGCTTGTGTTCTCTTATTCCCTAAATCTGGAAAGATGTGTTTCATTGTATCTCTGATCTCATGCCTTTCTAAGTTTTTCTTCTGATTGATTAAATGTCATTCTGAGATCCAACAATGAATGAATGAATGAATGAATGAATAGATGACATGTATCTATATGTATGATGTTCATTATATATGCATACATACACACATAAAACACCTATCTCACAGCTTATATATCTTATTTAAGAGGCTCTTTCAGGAAGATTTATAACACTTTGCTTTACAAAGAAAGTTTAAAAAAGAGAAAGAAAATGAAATGAAACAGTGACTGTCCCCCAGTGCAATTACTGTGTCAAATACTCCCCTAGGGAAAGGAATTTGCTCTTATTGTGAAATAAATTAATATAGAAACCAGACTCCTGCGGGAACTTTTCTTTATCCCCAGGCAGTATTTTCCCACTACTGCTCTCAAAATTCACTTTTGGCGATACACATATGGGAGGTTGGAAATAGCTAGAAATTATATGTTAGAATTTTAAATATATTCCCATTTCCAAAAATGTTAGCAGCTCCCCAAATTATCAGGGTGTGCACAATCGTTTAGAGATTGCCTGCCCCAGAAATCAATTGCTTGTCTTCATCCTTAGGAAGGGAGAGAGCTTTCTCTCACCATCCTTTCCCCCTTCCTCAAATCAAGATTTCTGTCCCAGCAGCTGCCACTTGCCCAGAAAATTTGGAAGGACAAGGCCCACTGGACTACAAGAAAAGTAGTGAAATGGCCAAGCTTAGTTAGTCCTTTTCCAAGACCCACAATCCAGCCTTCACTGGGCACCTTCACCAGGCTGCCAGCCCAAGCCGTCTGAGGTTCCTAATTACATGCTCACTACTCAATTAATACCCCATTAGCCTCACATTCTGTTAATGTCCATCAAACCACTGGACAAAATTCTCTTCATCCTGGCCATATTATGAATGAACTTACAATCAATCGCCAAAGTCCATGCTGGCTGAAATTCACTCTAAGCTAATCTTAAATCAACAACATAAGGGCACTGTGTGCAAAATTGATTAGGGGAAGTCTTAACCAAACTACAGTGCAAAGCAGGGTCTTTGAGGACGAGGTTATTTATGGGAAAATCATCTGGAACTTAGAGTGCAAATAAATATCAGGCCTGGAAATGAAGATAATGACTGAATGTTCTATGTTGACTTTTATGATCTAAGAGTGTGTGCCTGGCCTCTGTCATGGAAGCCTCTCTGATGAAGTAGCTCAAACCTCTTCATGTAGTTCCCTCATAGGCAGATATTTCTGTCCCTAAGTGAAAAAAACTCAACAAAATATAGCAGCAGCTCACATTTACTACATCCTTTGTGTCAGACTTTGATCTAAGAGCCTTATATGCCTTATAAGCCTATAACTTACATTAAACAAGTTAAAATTGTTTAATCCACACAGCCTGAAAGGTAGGTATCATTATGATCTCCATTTGATGGGAAAGAAAACTGAGGCAGAAGATCATAGCTATTAATGCAAAGAACAGAGACTAAGTAATCCCTACACATCAGAGGCCCTGTCCTACACTATAAGCATTGTCTGCTAGAAGGAGCTTTAAATGCCAAAAGGTTCCATAATAAGTTATCTAACATTTATTAAGCACCAATGATGTTCCTTTGGGGTGGATGTGTATGAAAGCATAGTGTATTTGCACTCTTTTATTTTTAGAATCATGCTGACTCTTGGCGGCAGGATAATGAACTGGTTAAGAGCAAAGCTGTGGAGTCAGACTCTCTCGCATCAAACCTTAGCTCCACCACTGCTAGCTGTGTGACCTCTCACAAATTACTTGACCTCTCTAAGCCTCATCTATAAAATGAAGACAATAATGGCACCTGCTTGACGGGATGGTTGTGAGCACAAAAGGAGATCATCTAAGGAAAGTGCTTAGAATGGGGCCTGGTGCACAGTGAGAGTTAAATAAATGTTGTAATGATTTTCCTCTGTTGACAGAGAAAAAAGTTCCATAGTCAATAGGTAGGCAGACAGTAGGACTCCACCACTAAAAATATAACTGGTCACATTGTGGTTTTACACCAGTAATCACTAAGACAATAAGCTTTCCTTTTTTATGGTGTTGATTTAGTTTAGTTTCCTTGGGCATTTCAAACAGCACATCTTTGACCCATTTCTTGCATTTTCTGTATAGGGCATGGACTGAAGCAAACAAAGTCACTGGAGGGTGGGGTAGGGCCACAGAAACAGGAATGCAAAAACCACTGTAAAATTCCAGGAAATTATACATTCCTCTAAAAGGAATATTAAACCACTGTATTCTTTTCTATTAATTCTTATTATTATTGTATTATAAATAATACATTCCCATTGTATAAAACTTAGGAAACAGAAAAGGATGCAAAAATGTTTTTAATACAAAAAGAAAAAAAAGAAAATTCACTCCCATTATCTTGCCACTGTTAGTTTTTTGAGAATAGATACTCAGCCAGTAAGCACTGGCACGACTATATCAATTGAAACTACAAGGTGTCCATTCTGATTGATTAGTGCCTGCTATAACAATTGTTATATATTTTTAATATTACCCCTATACGTGTGTGCATGTTTCCTCCCCATGTATTTATTTTTAATAATGTTAGAATCATACTAAATATTGCTTCATTCAGATTTTTAAATTGTTTTTTATCACCTATGTAATAAAGGTTTCCTGTCATTAGACATTCTTTGAGGAAATCATTTTTAAATCACCTACTGATAATGCAATGAAATAGATATACCATGATTTATTTAACTGTTCTATTACTGTTCAATATTCATGTAGTTTCTCTCTTCTTGTTGCTGTTATAAATATCTTTGCACATAAAACTTTGAGTAGCTAATGTGTTGTCATTTGAAGCACATATTTACTTCCATAGCAAAATAACGTTTTAATTTTAGAACAAGCTGTTACTTCTACAAATCACTGGGTTATTTGGTAGGTTTGTAGGGATTCTGATCCTAGAAATGCAATTCATACCAGCCTTATATATACCATTAAATGTAAAGGAATGTGAAAGTTTCCTATAAATAGTAAACTGCTATACAACTATTTCTATTTATGGTAGTATTAACATCAACCATTGGAATTACAAACTCTGGATTCTACTTTGACTTTTAGGCTTTTAGGACCTTAAAGTCCTCATAATAGCCTATGCCTCACCTAAAGAACATTATGATGTATTTTTTTCTGCCTCCACATAGAGGTATTGCATATTCTTTTACCGATCCTTGTGTGATGATTTCACCAATGCAAACTCCAATTTTGGCTTAACAAGCACCTGGACATCTTTCATTAAATGCACATCAGAGGTTAAGAGCAAAAAGGAAAGAAAAATGAAAATTTGCTGTTTTCTGTCTAGCACACATTCTCCCTCTTTCTGGACACCAATACCCTGAATTTCTGTCCTATTATCATCCAGTGGAGGTAGGACCTTCACTCTACATATAAGGATGATCCCCCTGAGGGCTTCAGCACCTAGTATATGCCATCCCCAGCCACAGTGATGTGCTCAGGGATGGGCATGCAGCCCAATGTGAGCCAATAAGACTCAAGATGTTTCCAGCAAAGTCAAAGTACTCTTTCTTCTAGGAGAACTATCATAAGAAACCATCTTGTTTCCTCTGGATTTGTTTGTGTGAGTATCTGGAACTGTCGATGTCATCTTGGTACCACAATGGAGAAGCCAATGGCCTTCCAGACACTATGATGTGGAACCTGGGGATGGAGTCAGCACTAGACACAGACAAGCAGAGACAGAAGGAAACTAGGACAAACTTATAGTCCTAGAAAAATAGCAAGACTAAAGATAATCTGAAAGTCCTTCTACCACAAATATCTAGAACTGCTGGATATACACTATTTTCTCAATGCAAGTCTGAACACCTACAGAGGAGAAAAAAAATGTGAGCATTTGTGAGCAAACGCACATACATGCATGCACATGCACACACACACCACACTTAGAAGTCAAGTCAGAAGTTAGCATGCTTATTCTCAAGCCTAGGCTGCAGATGCTTAGAGCAGTAGAAAATAAAAAAAAATGTCCAAAGATGGCTCTGATCCCTCTTATAAAACCACCTAGAAGACAATAACTTAGGAAATGGTAGTTATGTGAGTGATAGGCAGGCATCTCTATCTTTCTAAATGGTCTACTTAGAGCACTTAGGTATTGGGGAGAAGTAACCACCACAGCAAAGGAAATTGGAGATGAAATTTGCAAAACAAGAGAAGATAGTTGGCAAGAGCATGAGGAAATCATTCCCAGGCCTTGTTAAGATGACATCTGTTTGGTTACCTAATAATATAATTTTTAGTACTTTCGAGCAAGTGGATTTTATGCTGACTTTCATATTTATGCTGTAATCCTTGCCATATGTTAATGAGATCAACTGTACATGAGATAATCAATTATTTTCAGCAGCTTGTATCTTAAATGTTATGCTGGTCATCTTGATTATGAGCTTAAATACCAGCCTGGTGATGGATTCGCCTTTTAACTTTTCTCTCTTAAAAAGAGCAAAATTGGGAAATCGAAATACACCTCACATAGATTTTTCAATACTTAGTGAAAGTTAGTAATGGCACAGTTGTAGCTGAGCTGGCATTTAAACATGTAATCTGCTGACCTTGAATTCCAAAGCAATTTCTTGTCCCTTAAAAATTTGGAACATATAAAAATTATATTAGCATCAATTATTTTAATAATTTTTGTTAAAATTTATCTTCCTCTGTTTCAGTGCATTGGTGTTATAACCCACTATATCTGTTAGTCTCATATTCCCTTATTAATATTCATTGGAAGTATCTGTTACTTCAATAAACCCAGACTAACTTTTTATTACATATTCATAAGCATTACTTTTAAAGGTTCCACCTTCATTGATAATGATAATTTGTGCTTCATATTAATGTAAGTGACACCGCAGAGGTGGGCTAAAGTAATGAATCAGGACAGGCTTCAACTCATCCTAGCAAGGACCTAGCTTCCCCACTCCACAGCCAAACACCATTTTGTTCCCATGTCCATCAACAGTTATCCTTGCCTGATGGAGATCCAAGAATAAATACCACAGCTGATGACTTCCAAAGCAGGGTTTCTCAATACAGAGTCCTTGGCACATTTCAGGAAGTTTGTGAATCCCCTGAAATAGTATGCAGGATTTGGGGTGCAAGTATGCAGCTGCTATTTTTTGATAAAGAAAAGCTATAGTTTTGTTTTTTGTTTTTTTTTTTAAGAAAAGCTATAGTTTTTATGAGATTCTCAAAGGAAGCTGTGATGGTGATTGTGATGATGATAACATGAGGATGGTGGTGATGATGATGATATTTTAAACCTCTAAGCTATGAAGTAATAATTTGTCTGGATTTGCTTCCAGTGGTAGGGAGAGGCAGTACATAGGAGGTTTGTTGAAAAACCATTTGATGAGGGTGTGGAGGGTCGTATTCTTCATAATGAAAAGTTTCTAGGGATAAAGTAAGAAATGCTACATGCTCTTCTGCTGCTCTACCTATTAGACCAGCTCATGAATGTTTGTTTCCAATGCTAACAAGTGGATCTTAAGAGGAGAAAAAAATCTTTTTAAAAAATCACTACTAAAGACATGATCAAAATTGTTTGCAACAGTTCCAGGATACCATACACAGAAACAGATGACTATGGCCCAAAGGTAACTCACACACAAGTGATCCCAGGTATCTAAAGCTTTCTGTACCCACTCAAACAGCAAGCAGGCAGATTAAGAAACCCTGGCACCAAAGATGACCCACATTCAGCCTTTCTTCAAGTCAGTTCCCCATAATGACCCATGATACTCCAAGGCCATGACCAACCTACCTGTTCGAACATAAGTTTGGGGCACTTACAACCCAAAAATATACATGCAAACCGGCCTGAGTAGAACTTTGCTCTGACCTACCTTTTGCACTGTCTCTTATATTTGACCTGCCAAGGTTATTCCCATCCATCACCAACCTCCCTCTTGGTGTACTGGTTCCCTCTCACCCATCTTAATCTCCCTAGCTTATTTCTCTGATTTTCCTTTATGTGGGAATTCATTCATTTACCAGGCAATTATCTACCAGCTATGAGAAGGCCCTGACTGGAAGCTGTGCAGCAACCAGGAAAAAGTCACAATCCCTTGCCTCTAATAAGCTCATGGCCTAGGCCCAGAGACCTGAATATTTAGCTTTAAGACTATAAGGTCAAATACTAAAAGAGCCTATGACTTCTGAAAACATTATTATAACATCTTCCTTAAATGCAAGGATCTTCTTAGAATGAGAAGATCCTAGTGTCTCTGAATTATACCTCTGATTTGAGTCACATTCCTGAGCAGACTTGTCAAAAACCAATATTCCCCCTGCTTGAGAATGAGGCAATGTTCCCATAAAGGACCACTCCATGCTTCTGAAATATACCATTTGTCAAAGAATCTAGAGGCCTAAAAATCATTACTCCAAAAGAATTTAAACTGGCAAGAACTCAGATCTCAATTTGTATACTTATCATGAATAACTTTGGGGTAACAGTATATCTTTTAACATCTATACAGTGTCAGTCTCTATGCCTCATACCCTACACATCTCATTTAATCCTCATGACTCTATGAAAAATTAATTACTACTTTTTTACAGATGAAACACTGAGACTTGGAGAATTTCACAAGACTACTAGTAACAAACCTAAAATCATACTTCTGACGTTTGTTCTCTGTACCTTACAGAGAAATTATCTTTTTCTATACAGTTCTCTTAAGATGCCCAGATAATCTCTGTACCTCAGCTTAAGTACCTAGGTTGTTACAAGCTATCTGCCCACTGAGTATTATTTCCCTTGTGACAGGGAGCAAGAGTTAGAGAACATAACAAGTAGTATTTTTAAGAATTCATTTATCTATCGAACATTTATTAAGCATCCATTATGTGTCAAATGGTATATTGGGAACCTGAATTGAAACATCATATTGGCATTTCACCACTTATGCATGGAAAGGAGATGCCAGAGGACATCCAAACACCAAAACCCCTATAAAATAACTGTCAGACTAACCACACCTGTCTTCCACATCCTGTGTCTTCTCTTTCTATGGATTTTCCACCTTCTCTTAGATTTAAAAACTCTCATGCTCTTTCCTTCCTCTCCCATCAATATTTATTTTAAGGAACGATCTCAATCGTTCATTTGTATTTTCAGTAGGAATTTTATTATCTGAGGGATATCCTAGGGCTTTTAAAACTAACTTCCAATAGGAAAGATTAACTGGTTTCTTAGTAAAGAAATCCCACACATCGGCAAGCATGGCTGAAATTATAACTTAGAAATAGCCAAAGTGCCTTCCCAGAGTCATATTTGATATAAGCAGATGTTGGAAGAAAGTGTATTTGAGAAATAAGCCTTAGAACCCAAAACTTTATTATCTTCCCTATCTTTCATCTTACATTCTTTATCTGTTAAAAGAAGCAGCCTTCTTATTTTTCTGAGATCTCTGGCATGATATTTACAAGATGATTATTTCCAGAATTTCACCCTTACTAAATTCCTACTATAGTGATTCTCTCCAAGGAGAGAGAATCTCTAAAGGGCTAGATCAAACTCCCCAGGTGAGACACAGAGACAGTATGTAGTTTGAGAAAACATATTCAGTATTGTGCTTTTATAGTTGAAAAATTAAGACACAACCACTATTTTCATAGCACAGAAACTAAAGTCCAAAAAAAAGAAATTGTCTTCACTGGTGAGGATACACAGAAGACATTGATTTTTGAGGTAGATGGTGGAGGTTGGAGGAGGTAATATAGAGAGTATCATAGGCCTGGCAGTGAAGAAAGGGACTTTAAGGCATATCAAAGTAAAGTACAGGCTTTAAAACAATGAAAAATACTGGCCTGTTCCATGCTCAACTTCCATATTGAATGAGTAAATAAATTAACGTGTCTGATAACATCATCCTCTTAGTGATTTCATGTATCTTTTACTACTATTAGATCCCTGCAATCAAACCTTCTGCAAGTGTAGAGGAACCAGCCGTAGTGGTCCCCATCATGGCTTAACCCTGTGCAATTGCTTTAGGTCACCTAGCACATTTCAGCTTCCACAGTAGCCATTGTACCATATAAAGGATAAGGGCAGACTACTGTGTCTGTGTCTGATCCCAAGATCCATAACCCACAACCAGCACAATCAACCATACTGTGCTGGAGACCTGGAGGGCTGACTTGAATCTTTATAACCCAGGTGCCCTAGATCCATGCCAACAGTATACAAACTCAGTTTCTTCCACAGCAAGGAAGCTTCCAGTCTATAAAATTTTATAGTGAATCTAGATGTCTTCTCTATGAAGTGTCTGCTTTTATCTCTTACTAGGCCCTGATGAAACACTTCCACCAGCAACCTTGCCAAGGGCTCCCCAGCAGTGGCCATGGCACAAAGAAACTCTGGGTGATGTGTCACAAGAAGCTGGTCTTTCTCCTTCCCTAGTGGCTTCTGAGTAACACCAGGAGAACCAAATTCTGTTCAAATGAGCATGAATAGCTGAAGAGTTCATCAGAAAGCAGAATTTGGGAATTAGTCGTCTATTGCTTTGTTTGTTTTGTTTCCCCTGAAATTTGAGGGCAGAGAGAGCTAAGGGAATGGATGGGGTCTGTAAACAGCCAAGTTGGCAGGTGACTCCTTGGCCAGGAGGGGACTGATCCCTTATGGAGTGGATGTGATGCTCCAGAGCCATCTGTAGGCTGATCTCCTTCTTTGAAGAGAGCAGGATTTTGGGGATTCAAAAACTAGACCCTCCTGCAGAAAAAGGAAATAAACTTTACCTTTCCCTTGTTCCACAAAAAAGTCCTCTCCCCAAACTTGAATGTGTATATGAATCACCTGGGGATCTTCTTAAAATGCAGATTCTGATTTAGTAGGCTGGGGTAGGGTCTGAGACTCTGAATTTTTAACATGCTCCTAGGTAAGGCTGATGTTCAAGGTCACTTGTTTGAGTAGCAAGTCATTGTGACACACCCAATTATTCAGATAGGAGTGGGGTTGAGGGAAGGGGGAAGGCAGGAGGAAGGTAGAAACCGTTAATATTTCATGCACTTCTACATTATTCCATTTTTTTCTGTCTAATCTTTGTAATTTAAAAAAGTCAAATACATAATCTGGTGGGGTGTTTTAAAAAAAGAAAAGAAAAAAAAAAGAGAGAGAAAAAACGACCAGCTCTGCATTTTTTCTTGTTACAATAGTATTTGCTCACACCCTACCTGAAGGCTTGGGAATTCTGGTATATCACAACCTGACACTCAAGCATGTGGGAATTAGAAGGCTGTTTCCAAACAGGGAAAGAGTTATCCACTGTAATGGTCAGACCTCAATTAGATCGGTGCTTCACAAAGCAAGAAGCATACGTGGTCACAGGCCAGGGGGGACCAAGGCCATAGGTTAACCAAGGGGCATCTCCCTGGATATGCACAGATTCAGGTGGGAGCGGTTAACATGCATAATTTAACTGGTAAATAATTTAAAACATAATTTATATAAAAGTAAATATGGATATTTTATGTAACAGAGTTCAGACATTACATATATTTTTCAGATAAAACAGGTACTTGAAAGAAATTTTTTCCTCATCCCCCAGACCCAAGTCTCCCCTGTGATGGAGGGATATCTTGGTAGAAGAAATTGAAGAACTGTTGACAGACATGAACCACAGTGAGGCTGAGACTAATAATCCCACAACTATCTCTGGGAATCCAGACAGGGAGACTTCCCCAGCAACAGCATTTCCCAAAAATGCAACCTCCATTCAGTCACCCAGGGAGAACTTAACTGTTCTGTCCCACCTAGGTGTCACTTCCCAGCTGTACAATCTTAAATTTTCAGCTGAACTGAACATTACCCATCACTAATCCCACAAACACAATGTATCTACAACTGAACTCATTCCACTCCTTGGCTCTACAGCCACCCCTTACAGGCTTGCTTCTCTTGTCACAAAAAATTTATCTCTCTGAGTCTGGTGAGAAACAGAGCACTTGCCTAGCTTTCTCTCTCTTTTGCCCACAAGATCCACTCTCTAAATCCTGCCACCTCTGATGATGCCAATCATCTCCTGAGGCCACTCTCTCTCCTGCATGGCTCAACCCTCATCTTCTCTCACTGGACTATTGCCATTGTGTCCAATCCAGTCTCCCTGTTCTAGGCTTTTCTCACCTCAGTATTTCCTCCAAACACTGGCTGCTGAAGTAATCTTCCCAAAGCCTGAACCCAGACATGTCCTTTCCTCTTTAAGGGCTAAACCTGATTCCCATCCCTTGTCGCCACCTTTCTCTCTGAGTCATATCCCAACTCCCAAACCGAGCTTTCTACAGGGACTTTTGTAATGTGGCCACCTAACTGCTATTCCAAGCTCAACCCCTTTCCACAGGTCCTCTTCTGCTTGACTTTCTCTGACCACACTCTGCTCCAGGGCCACTACTTTACACACAGTGTTCCTTCTGTCTAGAATGATTCCCTCTCTGATGAAATCTCTCCTGCAAAGCCCAATTTAAATGTTACAAAATTTATGAAACTTTCTGCAGACTTCTTGCTGATATAATCCTTCTCCCTCTTGGTTCCCATAGTACATCTTGTCCCTATCTCTATTATTGTCATTGGCCACAGTATCAGGGGTGAGCTCTTCACAAACAAGAGCTAAGTACCACCCACATTTGTAGCTCCAGAGTCTCTAGTCCATTATAGCCCACTGAATGAGTGCATGAATTAATGAAGGGTTTGTTTTCTACCCAGCTTTCTGTTTAATTCCATTCTTTCTGACCCCAAGTAGGAATCTGCTGACCCTACCTGAGGAGAGACAAAAACGAGAGACCATTCACCATTTCTGCCCAATTAAAAAAATCCTGCCCTTAGCCCAAGGGAGTGCATGAACTAAAGCCTTATAGGGAGGGCTGGGTCCTGCTCTCCTGGGTCTCTTACATCAGTCCAACTGGTGGCACTACTAATTGCTAGCCGTGGGATGGAGATAGAGAGAGCAGATACATTTCTGGGCAAGAATTCAAGAGAGAAAAATTGGATGACTCTAACCTCTGTAAAATCAAGCTTTTGTAATTTCAAAATGCTATGAATGAATTCCCAGGACATGAAAGTATACAAGAACTAGAAATCCAAGTGAATGTGATTAGAATTGTCAGTGCTTGTACACATTAGGTCTCTAATACTTATGTCAACACAAGCCAGTGCTGTACCGAATTGAAATGTGAATGTTTCTAATATATATCATGTCTTCATAACCAAATTGTAAGCTCCTTGTGAACATACATTGTGTTTTTACCTACACTAGGTTAACTCTCTGGGCCTAATGCTGTCCTTTTAATAGAGGAGAATTCTCATAAATACTTAATGATCAAGGGTTGGCTGTATGTGTGTGTCTATATATACTAAGTAATTTTTTCTTATACTTTGCCTACAGCTTTCATTTAAAAAAGTGGAAAGAGATGGACCCAATCAGGCTTTGCAAGCAAAACAAGCATATAGGTCTGTGCTGGTACCTAAATGGGTTTTGCTTTTGGTCCTGCCAGAGGCAGGGGGACAGATTAGTTAATTCCTCCAGGGGTCTTCCAGCCCTGTGGTTTCACTCTGCATTTTCCTCCTGAGAGAGTCTATGCAGTCAACTATATAACCCAACACTGAAGCGTCACTGTGGATTGGATCTGGCATCTAGAAACCACGCTGGTGAATCTTAAGAATGTTAATATGGATAATTTAAACCTTATAAATAGCTTTCCATAATGTGTTTCTTGCCTGAGGGGCTCTTTTGGTTGGAGTACAGTACAATCAGGCTTGAGTCTGCAACTTAAAAAGGAAAACAGAATATGAGAAGTATAAAATTTTATGTAGCTTTTTCTTTCACAAGCTCATGTTTATTGAAAGAGTTGGTGGTAAGTCAAGGGAAAATGGAGTTGTAAAAGAGACTTTGTGAGGTTGATTAAGCTCTCTGTGGGTTCTTCCTTATTAAATTGGTGTGGTTACAAAATCAAAAGCTAATTATTCCAAGCACTCTCACCTGAGATGGGCAGCCCGCCTGTGCTGTGATGGTTCACACTGAATCTTCAGCGATCAGAGATAAAATTGGATGATGACATCTAGAGAATAATAAAGCTGAAAAAAAGATGTAACTCTACTGCCCTATTTTTAATTTATAAACAAACAAATAAAAACAGCAATTGGGCATAAACATCTGGCTTAATCATTATTTTCATACTGCCTGTTATCTTTTTAGGTATACGTCTTCATTGCCTTCTAAAACAAGTGTTCAGATTATAAGAAAGGTTCTTATAGAGACTGCTCCTTATGTGTGCTCAGAAATTTCTTTAGAGATACAGAACTTGCTAGAGAAGTTTCACACGCAGAAGTCCTTCCACAAGATGTTTGTAGGTGGTCAGCACCTTTGGAGAAACCCTCTTGAACTAATTCAGGAGGGGATCCTCCCTTGCATTGCCTGGCTACCAAATCCAGAAGTCCTTAGCAGAAAATGCTGAGCAACTTATGATATTTTAATTTGCAGTCCATTTCATAGTTACCAGAGAAATCAAACATCATGAGAAGTTCATGAAATTCTTTTCGATATATGACCAAGTTGACTGAAGAGCAATGTCTGAAAATGCAGGTTATACAGTATCAGCTTCATAGGGTGCTTGAGAGAATTAAACGGGAAAAAATAATCAAAGTGCTTGAATATGTTCTCACTACATATTTGCTATTATTACTTTAAATATGTGAAATTTGTTGTTCCAGAAACCTTTGTAGGTTTACAAAGAAAATTGTTTATGATCTTAACTTCTAGTGAATTTACAAATGATTAAACAAGTCTCAATACAGAATATTGCTGTATCTATAATTTATTCAAATATTTTGATAATAAATAGTTTCTCTAAACCCCATGCTTTTAAACAAACTATAATTTTATGTGACTTTATTTGTACCTTCAGTCACTGTGAGAGGGGCCCAAGGTCTCCCTGGGAAGGCTTCTATCCACCTCTATGAGGGTGGGTGGTCAGGGTCACACTGCTGAGATAACACCATGGTAAAAGGCAACACAGTGAAAGGCAGAGGACCTGAGCAAGCTGTCAAATAGCCCAAGACCTTGATCAAGCCACTTCATTTCCCTGGGTCTTGATTTCTACATCTTTAAAATGAAAAGAGCCAACTACTTGGCTCACTTTTCTCTGTCATCTTTCAGGTTTTATTCTCCTACCCATTAACAACAAATCCTTGCCATTCTGAATAGATGAATGTTCTATTTATTTGACAAATAATGTAAGTACCACATATAAATTATGAATGTTTAAGAAAGATGATGTTTGTCAACAGTGGCTTGGTCTTAGAACTACAGTGCGCATAACGTATTCTTGATCTGATGACTCAGGTGGCACTTCAGAATCTGGTAGTGCCAGAGGGTTGTCCCTAGAGACTCAAACTGCAAAACTGCACCACAAAGTGTACCTGATTATGGACCTTTGCTGTTGGGGATAAGAGTTCTACATAAATTTAAAAAAAAAGAGTTCTACATAAATTTAAGCTCGTTGTCCCTACATGCTAGTTTTTTTAAAGTTCAAATACTATACCTTTCAAAGATCGTGTGATATGAAAATGTGTCACTGAACTAGGAATCAGGATGTCTAGCATCTCATTCCGGTTCTGATACTAACTAGTTTTAAAACTGCACACAAGCCAGGTAAACCACGCTGACTCTTTTACTACATATAAAATAGGAGGGTTTTGTTTTAAGATTTTATTACTTATTCATGAGAGACACACACACACAGAGAGAGAGAGAGAGAGAGAGAGGCAGAGACATAGGCAGAGAGAGAAGCAGGCTCCCCACAGGGAGCCTGATGTGGGACTTGATCCTGGGACTCCAGGATCATGCTCTGGGCCAAAAGCAGATGCTCAACCGCTGAGCCACCCAGGTGTCCCTAAAATAGGAAATTATATCTGACCTATCTCACAGGGTCAAGAGACATAACAGATGTAAAAACTCAGTGAAATATAAAAGCCACCATACAAATTCCATAAACTGTTATTCTGCTCTCTCAAAGAAATGGGATAATCAGTTAATTCAAGTGGAATGGATTCAACATGCCAATTCTGTGAGGTGTAAGAGACCTCCCAAATGGATGGACTGTCAGAATTTTCCATCCAGATGCTTACTGCCCTGTCAGTTCAGCCTAAGTCAACTTGAAGGCATCCCTTATACTTGCCTGTCAATTAAGCTCTCATTTAGATACTTGGGTTTTAATTACATACCAAATCTTGGCCTGATGCAAAACAAAACTGATGGGGGCGGCGAGGGGGGATAATCCATCTTTAAAACCTACAGGCTTAAAAAAAAAAAAAGCTACAGGCTTAACATCCAGAATAAATGAAAAGGTAGCTAAGCATTCTCAACCAGTTGTCATCTACAAACTGTCACACGTCTGGAGTATGTGTTACCTTATGACTAGAATCTACCAGAGAACCTCATTCATTTCACTGCAAGCTTACTAACACCACAGCTGAGTTCTGGGTCCCCTCTTTTTGACTAGCCTGCTGCTACAACTTTATTACATGAATGCTTCACTTTCTTGGTTTTAAACTAGAAGTGAGAAACAAATGTTTTGAGAGCATTTTACACCTTCAATAAAAAGAGGGCAACCAGAAAATGTGTTGCAGGATTTTTTTTTCTAATCCAGAAAAATAAAATAAAATTATAAAGCCAAACACTACTGAAACAGTTGTAGTAATTAAAAAAAAAAAAATCTTAACATTTGACTAGTCATAGTCTAGAAACCACAAGAGTGCCCTCTTAGGAACAGCGATTCCTTTTCCCTTCTTCTTAACTTCATATCCAGCGATTCCTTTTCCCTTCTTCTTAACTTCATATCCATTGTTAAACATTTAACTGGATTGATTCCATTGACTGGCTGTATTTTGACAGCTTGAAGTACCGAGTTATTTAATTAACTCATTTTCAATTAGCACAGTCGCTGCTAACCTGATGGAACTTGTGTCTCCTCAGACCCCAAAAAAAGAGAGAAAGGAGGCCAATGGGACGGAGATTTCTGTTGCATATCTTATTCTGTCGGAAGTTTCCAGTTCAGGTCAGACCCATAAAGTAATGTGTTTTTTTGTGGTTAAGTGTTAACTGGCAGCCAGGTGCTAAGAGAGTGCTGAATCAGCCCAGGAGAGGGGGCAGAAGGAAGAAGAAAGTTTGGTTTATGGGCTGAAGTGAGCAAAGGAAACAGAACCTGGCGAGAGTTATATATTGCTCAAGGCAGGCACAGGTGGATGGAACTGCAGGCCAGGTCAGAAAAAGAGAAAGATTTATGTTCTGTGCAAACAAAAGGGCAGAAGAAAAATCACCAATCCGGCTGGGCAGCACTGAAGTGAAGGAAACAGCTGTTCATACAGTGAGGGAATGGTCAGGTAAGACAGGCTGGAAATAGTAATCAGAAGGCCATCTGCTGACCTGGGACGGCATGCCCTCGAGGCACGGAACAAATCCTGTCCTCCAGGAGGCCACGCAGAGGGGCCAGTACCAGCCAGGCAAGTAAACAATGCCAGGACAAGGCATTAAAGTTACATGAGCCTCATGGAAGAAGTTGCCCAGCGAGTTTACTTCCGAATGTGAAGCCGAGTGGAAACACAGTGTTTTCTTATTTGAGAACTTGGCAAACCCACTCTACTCGGCCTCTCTGTGAAGCAAGAATGCGGAGAGGTAGTTCATCATATGTCAGTGCCCATTACCCATCACCTTATCCGGAGGCTGCTGCTCCGCCCCTCCTGGCAGCTGGTGGGGTGGCCACCAGACTTGCACTTGGAGCAGCTGCCGGCTTGGGGATATTTCCATAGAACCCCAAGAACCTGCAGCCCAAGTAAGGAGAGGGGGTAAAAGGTGGTCTTTGACCATGAAAAGCAGCCCACCATGCAACTGGATGGGCAAGCCAGAAGGGGTACAGAGAGGAAGAGGGAATCAAGAGCAGGAACTGGCAATGACCTTGCATGAATGGGCAGCACACCCCACTGAAATAAAGTGGGGCTTTGCTCTGCATGAGTGGGGCTTTGCTCTAAGGAAGCCGGCAGCAGCTGGGTCCTACCAATACTAATGAGCATCATTATATCTCTTGTACAAATGAGCCAAATTTCAGACAAAAGGTGGGAGAGAGAAAAGATTTATGTCATAACACAAAATACAAAATGTATGACCAAATGTCACTAAAGAACCAATTGATAATTGCTGAGACAGAAAAGGCAATCAGAAGAAAGTGCTGCCTGTCCAAAGTACTAAGATTAATAAGATTAATAAGAGTGAGTGTTGTGACATTATTAGTGACCAAAATACAACACTAAAGTCAAATCCCTTGCCTGCCCTCCCTCTCTCTCCCTTAGCCCTGATTTCTTTATCCACGTCCTTGTGGGGTTATAATTTAAACACACACAATAGATATACATATATACAGGAAGACTAAATGTAGTAACATTTGTTGAATTCTATTGTATGCCAGACACTCTTCTGTATCATTTATAGGTTTTAACTCACTGAATCCTCACAACCTGCCTAGACATAGATCGTATTTCTAGCCCCATTTTACAGATGCAGAAAATGTGGCACAGAGAGGTAATGCAATATATCACAGCTGAGGGGCGCCTGGGTGGCTCAGTCAGTTAAGCATCTGCCTTCAGCTCAGCTCATGTTCCCAGGGTTCTGGGCTCAAGCTCCACATTGGGCTTCCTGCAGAGCGGGGAGTCTGGGTCTCCCTCTCCCTCTGCCCCTCCTTGCCCCCAACTTGTGCTCTCTCTCAAACAAATAAAATCTTTAAAGAAAAATACCACAGCTAGTAGGTGTCTGAGCTCAGATTTGAACCAGGTGTTCTAGGTCACAACCTAGCATCTTCAACCATAGCATTCTTTCATCGTTTGATATACTAAAATCTCAGACCAGGAACTTTGGTGATAAGAGGTTAATTTTCCATTCTGAGCTCCTCACAGCCAGCCCCCCTTCTTGCTCTCCATAGTCTAGTTCTCATGTCTGCTGCTGAGATGTCATTCTCTCAACTCCATCTATTCAGATACTTCTTTCTTTGCAACCCAGCTCAATATTTAAGAAGCTAACTAGCTGTGTGCCAAATCATTTCCTCATCTTCCTCAGGCCATAGCTATACTACATTTCCCAACATCTCTTACATTTAGAGGTGGCCATGTGACTGCGCACTAACCAATGGAATGTGAATGGAAGTGACAGGTGCCAATTCCAGGCCTGGCTTATAAAACTCTGCAAGCGGAATCTTCTAGTTTAATGCAGGAAAGCATGGAGACCTCGGAAGCCACATGCTGAAGACAGTAAAGCCATATGACACAAGGGTCCTGATCCCTGCCCCCTGCTTAGAGGGAGTCACCCACTAATAGGGACTCCCACATAGCTCTTTATGTAAGTGGGAAATAGTCTTCCATCCATCATATCTGAACCATTATAATTGAGAGTTTCGTGGACTTGGCATCTCTCTCTAATAAGCCCATCTGAGTTATTCCATCCCAGCCCTGGTTTCCCCTCTACCACATATCTTGCCGGTTTGTGCCTCAATTGAGGTTATATGGTAAAAACTATACTAGAAAAGTCAATCATGGTGCCTACCATGTTCACTATCCCTGTCAAGAGCATGCCTCCTTTGTGCCCTATACTAAGGGAAGGTGTCCCAACCTTGGCCTTGAGCACATCTTTGCCCCTAATTAGACCAATTGTGGCTCAATCTCCAAGTTGACTACAGTCCATTGAGGTGGTCTGAAGTCCCACTCTGCCCAGTAGTAATTAGCAAAGCCATTCAGATTCTCCAATTTGGAAGATGTATGGGGGAACCCTAAAGGACTTAGCCTCTTAGAGTAGGATGAGAAAGAAGGCAGGCAGAGAGGACCAGAGACCCATGTTGTGCCACAGCCTCACAATGTGGACCCTGCCACTGACAGGTATGCTGGTCAGCTTCCTAGTAGTGAGTATCAGTGGACTCTGGCTGATGAAAGCAGAAAAGGGACTTGTTAAAAGGATAACAGGGGGTGTCTGGATGGTGTAGTCAATTAAGAGTCTGACTCTTGGGGGATCCCTGCGTGGCTCAGCGGTTTGGCACCTGCCTTTGGCCCAGGGCGATCCTGGGGTCCCGGGATCAAGTCCCACAATGGGTTCCCGGCATGGAGCCTGCTTCTCCTTCTGCCTCTCTCTCTCTCTCTCTCTCTCTCTCTCTCTCTCTCTGCTTCTCATGAATAAATAAATAAAATCTTAAAAAAAGAGTTTGACTCTTGATTTTGGCTCAGGTCATAATCTCAGGGTCATGAGATTGAGCCCCACATCTGGCTCCACACTCAGTGCAAAGTCTACTTCAGATTCTCTTTCCCTCTCCTTCTGCCCCTCCCATTCATGATCTCTCTCTCTCTCTTTCTCAAATAAATAAAATAAATCTTTTTAAAAATAAATAAATAAAAAGATAACAGGTAGCTCATCGAAGTCCTCTGTCTTTGTGGCTTAAACAACAGGCATGCATTTCTCACATTTCTAGAGACTGGAAAGTCAAAGACTAAGAGGCCAGCAGATTTGGTTCCAAGTGAGGGCCCTATCCTGGCTTGCAGACAGCCACCTACTTGCTATGCCCTGATGTGGCAGAGAGAGAGAGAGAGAGAGAGAGAGAGAGAGAGAACAGGAGAGCACAGGAGAGCTAGAGCACAGGAGAACTCTTCTTGTCTCTTTCTCTTGATTTTAACAAGGATACTAAAGCCACCAGAGTGTCCTCACTCTCATGATTTCATCTAAACCTAATCATTTCCCAAAGACCCCACTTCCAAATACTATCACATCAGAGGTTAGAGTTCCAACATATGAATTTAGAGGCCAGAACATAAACAATCAGTCTATAACACCTTTGGAAAGAAAGCTAGGCTTAGGGACTCTGCTGCCAGAGACCACAGCCAAAATCACTCCCACATTCCTCTGCCATCAACCACTCAATGAAGGTGCTTGTTCCATTAGTACCACTGCACCGGGCGCTGCCCTGTTCATCTTCTGTGGCACTTGTCACCTCCCACTTTCCGCCAGGGTCATTTCTGACCACCTCTGATCCTCCTATGAGAACAATGAATTCATTTCTCTATGCCTCTCAGGGCCTCATCAGGAGTCTTGAGCATATAGTAGTTAAGTGAACCCATCAATATAGATGATGAATAAAAAAGAATTTCCATGTAATATGACAGCTGCCTAAAGTAATAAGCTGCAATAACAGTAGTTGCAATGTACGAGTATTTACTAAATGCCAGTAACTTCATAGGCACTTTATATGCACTCTCTCATTTAATTTTTACAATAACCTTATTAGGGAGGTGTTACTACCTTCATCTTATAGAGGCAGATGCATGCTCAAAGAGGTAAGGAACTTGCCAAATTTCACTCACCAAATAAACTATAGGATCAGGATTCAAGATGTTGATGAAGTCTCCAAAGTCACGCTCATTACATCTGAAACAGACCCCACTCCCTGCCACATGCTCGTGTTAAATGCCACCAAGATAAGAAAAGAATTTTCCCTAGTCTGTCTCTTCCCCTACCTACTCTTCCCTCCTCCCAAAAAAAGTTAATAATGGACAGACACATGACACATCTGCCACAGATTACTGTGTCAGTCCATTCAGCTCATTTAAAAAAAAATGATGCTAATTATTGGAGATAATGAAAACTTGCTCTTCAACCGCAACCCAAGGGGAGTAGTCCAATTGATTAACAGGGATTTCAACCCACGCATTCAATTTCTCCTGCTCATTTTGTAATGGATGGGAAAAAATTGGTTTGTAGATAGAGATTTTTTAGAGCTAAGTGTCTAAGACACTGAAGGGAGCCACCTCATTAAGTCTTAGGCCTGGTAAGGCAGGCTCTCGAAACCAGAGGCAAAGCCAACGGCAGGTAAACTCACTACAGGCATTATTTAATGAAAGTTTGCACTTTATCAGAGCATTCTTCCTGAGCCCTAGATTTTTCTGTGTTTTTTCTCCTCTTTTTTTTTAACCATTCATTAGTCTTTAAAAAATGCAGCACCGAAGCAGTTAAAAATAAATCTAGGATTTGCAAAACAGTAAGAACTTAATCATGGCAGCAAACTAAACCCCAGAGACAATTTTAGTCTCAAAGTTAAAATATGGTGTATCTGACTCCGAGTAAATTGACTTTTCACAGAATACTCTAACATAATGCATAATAGTCATGCACTCCAAGAGAAGCTCCTGGGTATTGGTCCAGAGCCCACAACCAGCAGGAAGATCATAGTGTATGTTGAATAAAATTATCCATTCTAAAGGTCCTCAGCTATCTTGAATATTTTATTAAAAACCTTTTTGTGGTAGAGACCAACTGGGACCTCCTTCTCCTAGGAGCGAGCTGTCAACGGTCATAGAATTGAAAACCAGACAGAGTCAAGCTTAATTAGATCTCCCCCCACCTCCAACCTCACATTTCTGGTATTTTCTTTCTTGACCATGAAACTTGATAAATAACAATACTGTGGAATTCATTTCCCCGAACCTTCAAACAAGAAAGGCATAAGGGTGGACAGAGGGAGAAAAAAATTAAAATGTAGCAACCAATTTCAAGACTCTCGACAAAATATTAGCTGAATGCTACTAATAATGTAATCACAATAATGTAATCAGAAAACTCACAGAGCTGCCTCAAGGGTGGCACTTGGCAAAGAACGGCTGCAATTCAGATCCATGAGTAAATGGTTTCCAAGTCTTGGCTTTAAGGCCAGCACTCTGCTGGGCAACGCAGGAAAAGTGACCAAACATTCTGGATTTTATGAGAAAACCTCAATGTCAAATATCCTCTTCCCTCATTCCTGCACATCCACATATTCTTATTAAAACACATGTCCCAACTCTGGGTTCAGAAAATATGACTGCTGAAAGGAGGGTGGACATAACTCACTGATCATGAAGAGTCTGTGGTTTAGTCACATTAATAAAGGAGTAAAATCACTGGCACTGAGCATGGACCACAAAGTTGGGAAGCCATCATTCTTTACAACACACCCACTTTTACGAATTGCTATTTTCCATTCTGTGGCTTTAAATTTTTCTAAGTCCTTAAGTATGTTAACTTCCCTTCCTTCTACTTTTGTAGTGCAAAGATACATATAACATTTCACTTGCTTCATAGTTTAAGGTGACTTTCTATTAATAGCATTATTTGTGATGTAGCCTCATTTTTGAGGATACCCCTTCAGTTAGTCTACCCTTTGCGATAATTTTTACAGGGCTGCATTTCAGAAATAATTTAATATGAGCCTGGTTTCTTTTGAAAAACATGTGCCTATCCAATTTTCCCTTAGTTTCACAATACACAACACATCTGCTATTTCAATGATAACAGATGTTATACTGAAATTGTAATAACTTGTGAGTTAACTGTATTCAAAACTTTATAGTTACACACGTTCCAATAACTTAATCCTCTACCATTATCTCTTCAAATTGATTTAGCCCTGCAGAAGTTGAAGAAAATCAAATATTCATTGTGTTTGCTTTGTGCATATATACAAAAATCACATCATGATTTATCTCTCTTGGTATTAATCCTGTCTTCTTTGGAAAGATGGGGTAAAAATCATAACAGGATCAACAATCCCTCTTCTCTTTACTCATGAAGATAAATTTCATAGCCAATTCGGGATTATTATGCATGCATCTGTGTGCAAGCTTTTTTATGGATTTGTAGGCGCCCTATAAATCCGATCTGCATTTCTAGCCATTTACCATTTAAATAAATGACCTTTCCTCTTATCTCAGGGGCACAAGCCTACCCCCATTTGGCCATTTTATCTTTTATTAGGAAAGCATCTCTCTTCTCCCAAAGCAAACTACCTTTTTTTCCTCTCAAGCTTCTCTTTTGTCTCCCCCACACCCTAAACCCAGAGATTACACAAACCTTGTGCTGAAATCTCTGGGTACCAATGAAACACTGACCAGTAGACAGTAGACAATGGGCCAGTACAGTGGAGGAGTTGGGGGAGCATGATAAAGTCACAATCTCTATCTTCTAGTACTTTCCATACTGGTATAGTGCAGAAGACTTGTGCAACAATAGGAGCAAACCACCCCTCAGAGCTCTCTGTTTCTGAACATGCCAAGGGGCTCTAGGAAGGGCAAGGTGGGGAGGACTGGGGGAGCAGGACAGCATCTCAAATGAGCACAGCCTTGATCTGGGCCCTGAAAATGTGTGGGATTATGGCAGGCTGAAATGCAGGGAGAAGGCACCACCAATAATGCCGAGACTCCGAGGGGACTTGGCAAGACTGTGGGAGAGAGTATGGTGGCGGTATGAACAGAACTCTGGCCTCTCATTTGAGTGATTTACCCCAACAAGAGGATGGTCCTTTTTTCTATTTCTACTCTTCCCCTTTCACTTCCCTCCAGATAAAATGCAAGCAAACAATGGTCTTTTCACACATATCTTCACCAAACACATAGCCCCAAAAATCACCAGCTGGACAGGGCCAGGTGGGAGACAAGTTCTAAGGGGAAGGGCCCAAGCATCAACCACTTGCATAGGTCCCAATTTTCATTTTGGCCTGTGGAACCTACTGACTTCAAAAAATTAATTCCCTGGGCAGCCCCGGTGGCCCAGTGGTTTAGCGCTGCCTTCAGCCTGGGGTGTGATCCTGGAGACCCTGGATCAAGTCCCACGTCAGGCTTCCTTCATGGAACCTGCTTCTCCCTCTGCCTGTGTCTCTGCCTCTCTCTGTGTGTGTATCTGTCATGAATAAATAAAGTTTTTTAAACAATTAATTCCCTATGGTTGGCTCATTCCAAGGCCAACTTGCCACATCTACCATGTATCTTCTAGGGACTTCCCCCAAAATTCCAGACCAGTGAGAGCTCAAACAATGCAAACTGGCATCTAGCTTTTAGTGAGAGTCACTATATATATATTACTGAAAACAAAGAGCTGCTTCAGATGAGAACAGAAAATGGACTACCAAGTCAAAAATTAAAGATTTTAATCTCATCATCTCTGTAGGGAGGCAATAGTGCAGAGCAAGCTTTGCAGCCAGACTGCCTGGCTCTAAATCCCAGCTCAGCTACTTTCAAGCTGGGTAAGCCACTCAAACTCTCTATGCTTCACTTCCCTTCATCTATAAAATGGGTGTGATACTAATGCTTATTTCATGTTATTGAAGTCATAAGAATTATAAAAGATAAAATATGTAAGTTTCTTAGAGCAGCATACAGTATTTATGGCGTGTTTGTTATTATTAGTGGGGTCATGTCTCTTCATTATTGGCATTAAAGGCCAGAGTCCTTGCAGCCCCTTGATGGAAGAAACTGTTTCTAGCTCAGAGATCCCTTCTACCCTCGACCTGAGGTTATTCCCTGGCCACTGCCCTGATATTCCTGCTTTGATCTCCTTTGATGTGAGTGATATGTTAAATGGCAACTTTTGTTTTGCAGATTTAGTCCCCTTGAACATATTTTGAATATTGCTCATTTCTCCAGAAAATATACCCTCTTCTACGAATGGAGTGTGGGCCCAGGAGGCATACAGTGAAGGCCTGGCAGAGTGCAGTTGACCATTCTATATTTTCACTGGCAGGCTCCTCTCAGTCCATATCATGTCACTGTTAATGACTGGTCATAAACATTTCCTTGCTTGTTAAAAAATTCCTTCATTTGTTATAAAGACTTCATGCAGTATGATAGATTTCATGCTATTCTTTAGGATAACAGAAAATAATATGAGCTGCATGTCTTACATGCCAAAATATTAGGTCTCTTTCAAAAATCAGAAACAAAAGAGAAACAATTATTAGATACATATTTGTAAAGAAATTCTCCTGGGAACAGAAAGACTCAAAGAATATTAAGTTTAATTCTAAATTCAGTGGTGTTCACAAGTCTGACTTGCTTGACTGTACATGGAAAAAGCATTTATGAAGCATGTACTCCATCTATGCAAACTCACCATGGTGTTTTGCTTCATCTTCATGCCCCTGTGAAGGATGATTCATCATCACTGAAAAGAAATAACAAGGCTAGGTTTGAATGCCCAGAGAGTAGCAATAAAGGGAACAAGGGGGTGGGGCAGAGTCACTCAAGCAAAGTTTTAGTCCATAAAATGAAAATAAAGATAAAGTAATGAAACCATATAGTATCCTGGTATTACTGGCCTATGGAAGTGAGTAGGGCAAAGGTCTAGACTTAGAGGAGACTGAAAAAGCCACCACGGCCCCATTAAGACAATGGAAAGCAAAGAGACAGGTTTCTCTATTGTCCTTATAATTCTTAGAAGACTCTAACTCGTCATTTAGATATCAGTTGCTTGAATCCAACAGGAAGACATGGATTCTAAACCCCCGGGCCACCTTAAGTCTTAGAAAAGACCAGTAAACAAGCCTGTACTATCTCATGGGGATTCTTAGTTTTGATGACAGGTGACACATGAAATTCCAAGGTGAGATATTAGCAAACCTAGACTTGGGCAAAGTGTCTTTTCTGGCTTTACAGTCCACACTGTCTACTTAATAAATTCCTCCTCCAATAAAGTCCCAGTTTTGCTTCTCCTAATTTATTAACTCTTCACTAAGATCTGTGGATCTTCATGGATCCATCATGACTATGAACCGTTTTTGTGAATCTGTAGCAGAAACCGGGGACATCCTCACTCCAAAGGACCTGTGTATGCTGATCTTAGTAATGCTCCTCCCAGAAGGTGGCTGAGGCTGGGACCACAGCTCTCCTCCTCCTTTACCCTGAACCAGGTTCTACCTACCATTGTCTGCCTGCTGACAGGTCTAATCTACTGCAGTGTGAAGGCTCTTGGGGTACATGGTCTATATAGGCAGGGTACTCACAGCTATGTGCATGGTTACAGAGCCAGCATTCTCCAATTTAACACAGTTTGCTTTTGTTGTTCTACCTTACATCTTCCTCAGGTCAGCTAAGTTCTCCCTATATTGAAGAAAACAAGCTTCCCCCTTGCTCTGTGCTCAGAGACAGCCCCAGATCCCTGTTCCAGGCCTTCGATACTTCAAGCTGGGTGTTCTCTCCTTCCAGGGCTTTTGCCCAGGATCTGTCCAGCTGGATAGTTTCCCAGGCTCTGGTCATGCCTTTTGAGCTTCTATACCTACTCTTGCTTTGACTTCTGGCTTCATCATGTATATGCTCTTTGCCTGGCTTATACTCCAGATTCAGAAGCTGTCTAACCCACGTTGTCTCTTTCACCATCATCCCTATCTCATGCCATCCATCCCTTGGCTCATTACAGCAGTATTCTCAAAACCCACATGCATAGACTCTCTGTCTTGCAAAGAGGCATATAATGACAGCACGCACAACCCTTCATGGAGAACCTAATACGTGTCAGATACTCTTCCAAAGATGGAAAGGGCAGTCATCACCCTCAAGTGGCTACAATCTAGTGGGAGAGGCAGAGAATTAATAAGAAATTATAACTCGGTGGTAAAAAAGATTAAGATGGTAAGAGCAAAAGAATGTGCTATTTGCACAGAGAAGGGCAGCACAGCCAGCACTGAGGAAGGGAGGGGGCTTCCAGGAAAAGAATATAACTTCTAGGGGATCCTGGGGTGGCTCAGCGGTTTAGCACCTGCCTTCGGCACAGGGCATGATCCTGGAGTCCCGGGATTGAGTCCTGTATTGGGCTGCCTGCATGGAGCCTGCTTCTCCCTTTGCCTGTGTCTCTGCCTCTCTCTCTCTCCCTCTCTCTCTCTCTCCCTCCCTCCCTCCCTCTCTCTCTCTCTGTGTCTCATGAATAAATAAATAAAATCTTTTTTTAAAAAAGAAAAGAATATAACTTCTATGAGAAGGAAGGAAGTCCTTAAAGAAGATGCAAAGTTAGCTGGACAAGGGAGAGGGAAGAGAAACAGAAGGCATAGTTCCAAGAAAACAGACCAGCATGTGCAAAAGGCAGGGAAGGAAGAGAGCATGAAGCATTCTGTGACCTATAGATAATGGAGTTAAGAATGGCGCAAAAGTGACAAGTAGGAGTGGCCTAAATCAAGACTCTAGATACAGCCTTTCAAGCCATGATAGGTCTTGTAAACTCAGCCAACAATTTGGGGCTTTATCCTGGGGACATTAGAAAGTCACTGATGTCATTTTAAACAAGGGACTTACGTGATCACTTTGTTTTAGAAAGATACCTCTGGCTGCGATCTGGACCTGTGCTGCAGGGGAGTTAGGTTTTAGGCAACCTGGTCAGGTAAGCAGCCCTTTGCAGAGGTACTGATGGGCCTGAGCTTCTGCAGAAGCAATGGAAACAGATAGGAATAGATGGGCTTGGGAAATATAAGGGACTTGATGAGGCAGAGGCAAAAGCAGGGTCATTCCCAGGTTTCTGATTTGGAGAAGAGAGAAGACTTATTGTTCCTTTAGCTGAGACAGGTATCCCACGAGGAGGAACAGGTTTTGAACATGAGATTGAAGAGCTGGTGAGACATAAAAGCAAAAGTATGCGGAGGTAGGAAGTGGGAATGTCACTGCGTAAAGCACAACCTGTGCACCCCCCTTAGAATAATGCATTCCATGGGTTTAGCACCCTCTCTGTGTAAAATGGACTATGTCTTCCCTTTCCCCCTTCACATGTCATGATCTCACATGAAACAATCAAAAGAAGGAAGAAAATAATTCCTCTCCTTGCTCTTTTCCTTCTTTTTATCAGGAAGGAAAATCTTCTCCAAAAGGCTCTCTAATCCAAGACCTCCCTTAACGCTCATCAGTCAGACTGGTCATGTGGCCAGCCATTGGGGATTTTTTTCTCTAGAAAAGGGAAATGGGATTGCTACGATTGGCTGTGACCAATGACAATCCAACCCCGAGGCTGGGGGAGGGATCTGCCTTCCTGAGCCTATTGCTGCCCAAGGATAACTGAACAAAATCCATATTCAGGATGAGTTAGGTTATGCTACGGTAGCTTAAAATAACATTTATTTCTCCTTTTTTGTTGTATGTTCAGTGCAGGATGACAAGGAGTCTCTGCTCATGGTTACCCCCTGAGAATCAGAATGATGGATGCTAGGTCCAGGCCCATGCTTTCTAGATTACACTGGCAGGGGAAAAGAACCCTTGAGGTTTCATACTGGTAATTTAATAGTACAGGTTAGACCAAACAGTAGGAACTAGTCACACCAAAACCACTTAAAAGCATAAAGTTGAACAAAAATCAAAATGGCTGCACTAATGCTTTAGTGAAGCTCGATTTTAAACTAAGTAACCTTTTTCCTCTCTTTGGCAAATCTCCCCCTTTCCCTTCTTAGCCTTTTGTTTCAGGAACTCAGCACCACCCTGAAGACATGACCAACGAGGCTGACAGCAGGTACACAATTCCTATCCAAACCAGCCAGATCCTCTATTTCCCTATAAACCACATCCCTCCGGCCCCTCAGCCCCTTCCTGGGGTGAGCTTGCAGTTTTAAAGACCTTAGCCTGCCTCAGCCTCCTTTGCCCAACAAAGCAATAAAGCTATTGTTCCTTTTTATCCCAAAATCAGTCTTCACGTTGTATTTTGGCTCAGAAGCACAGAGGTCGTTTTTGGACAACAACAGGGCCTGCTTAACCACGAAGGGACCAGAAATGTCCGTTTCCCAAGTGATAAAGCCAAGTGCTGGCAATGGCACTAATGACTGGCAAATCCAGGGATTACCCTGGGATGGGAAAACTCTATCTCCTGGGATTTCCCATTTCATTTTTGCTCATTCTTGATTGATAAACAATCCATCTTTACAACGAATTAAAAATTCCCTCTGCAGCATCTGTCCCTTGTTCTACACCCTTATAGAATGTTTTTCATTTTCCCATGACAGACCTTCAACTATTTGAAGGTACTTATCGTGTCCTCTCAGGCCCTCATTTCTACAAATTGAATCAAAATTTCAATTAGTAATTCGAAATTTCAAGCATCTGCAATATAGTGACACTGAATTGCAAGTTTGGAAAAATACAGGGATTTGGATTAGTTTCAGAGAAACAGAACCAGGCTGACATGTTGGATCAGACAAAACATAATGGATGGGAGAGCAAGTTTCTAGCTGAAACTGAGGACAGAGAACCAAATAATATACGATGTCTTTTCTTCCTGTGACTCAAATTAACTATGAAATTCTCATTTCTCATCGCCACTTCACTTCCGGCCTGATAAATACATTTCTGCAGTTACCTTCCTTGACTGCTGGGGGTAGCACCAGTGAAAACATGCAAAGAAAGCTTGATATCCCTCCAATTCTGCTAATTGACTCATCTTGTGTTTAGACAAGTGTTATTTGAAGCTGAATTACAGAATCTTAATTCAGATAGAGACTCTTAGAATCTACGACTAATGAATCTTTCTTTTTTCAGAAGTGTTTCTTAATACAGCCACTTAACTAAAAAGCCAGAAGAGAAGGCAAATACAACTTCCCTTCTTTCTGGGATGTGCTTGTAAATTGTGGGTTAATTGCATAACAAGGCAGCCAGTTAACACCTGCCTGTGGATTTACATACTTCCAGCCATATATCATCTTCCACCTGATACAGACTTTGTTGAAACCAGAATGTTTTACCAGGACTAGAAGGTCAGTCCCATTTGTCAAAGCAGGGACAGTCCCTTTGTCTTAGCCAGCCTTATCTGGGTTGTGGAGTCGCTCAAGGACATCATCTGCCTTCCGATCAGCAGAGCCTTGAAAAAGTTGAGCTGTGGGAACAGCAGGTCTTTTTATTTGTTTATTTCTAGGTCCTACTTTTGTCCTTATTGGTAGGCCAGAGTCTACAGACTGATAAGACAAAGACACTCATCATTTGCAAGGACCTAAAAGTATAGTTCTGTGAGACATTTGCTAACTAAGTACCAAAACTAATTTCAGTAGGTTTTCATCATACTCATTTCATGGAAGAGCCTTGGGAGCCAGTGAATGGGCTGTACTATCATGGATAAAGGGGAATACTGGCCAATAAAGGATAGCAAATTCATTTATTAGGCGCTTACTATATGGCAGGCACAGATTGGTACTACAATTGGGGGCAAAATGAGCCTGTTCCCTGCTTTCCTGAGGGTCACATTCTGGAGCGGGCAGGCAGATAATCACAGAATCATGTCAGTTGTAACATTCAGGGAGTGCTTACTAAGTGCGTGGCTCTGTCCCACATATTTTATATATACTCATTAATTTAATATTTTTCAATTACTATCCTTATACTGCATTTTACAGATGAGAAAACTGGGTTACAAATTGATGAAGAAACTTGCCTTAGGTCCTGCAGCCAATAAACGGCAGGGCTGGGCTGGGAAAGAAGTCTGAGTTCCAATGCTAACACTGCCTCTCAGCTGACCCAGAAGCCTTCTGAAAGACTTTTGACCACACCTTTCCCAGGCAGGGTAACTGCATCTCCTTCTGGTGCTTCCCTGAGCACCTGTTCTACCAATTACTACTCTACATTCAATGGCTACATTGCATTATCCTCAGATGCACATTATTACCTTTTTTAAAAAATTTTTTTTTCTGAAATCAGGGTGCATCTCACAGTTGACAGCCAAAGTTTCATAGGTAGAGTTGTGTGTTCTTTTTCTTAGTAGTATGTAACATAAGGGTGCAGCATACAATCGAAGGTGAGTTCGATTCAATGGAAGACAGCACTTGTGCCCCACTGGGAAGGCACAGGGCCAGAACCATGCAGGGCTCTGTCTCTGAATGAAAGAAGTTACTCTCATATTTTCTAGTGAAAAAAAAGGAGAAACGTGGAAAACTGAAGGTACAGAGTCACACTCTCAGAACTGGAGTGGAGAGAGCATCCTCACAGGAAAAGAAACTGAGGTCTGAGAGCAGAAGCTTTTGCTCAAGGTCACACCCAAGAATGAGTTCTTGACAGAGACAAAGCAGACCAAGGTCTCCTGACCTTCACCCAGCTCAGGGCTCCTGCTGCCCTCTACTCTTCCAGCCAGAATTCTCCTTGCAAGAAGCCCAACCACAGGAAACCCAAACCCAGAGCAGCCAGTGAGGAATGTCTTGTTTATTTCTGTTGTTTACTCAGAATCCTTTGTTCTAACAAAAAACCTCTTGCCTTAGACAAAGGCATTCGTCTCAACAAACGCATTATTTCCTCCAAGACAAGTTTGAATTTCGCTTATTTACATGGCCTCAAGTTTACTCAGGACTTTCTTCAGTTACACTACTAGCTAAGATTCGATGTCTGTCCATACAAGCTTCCTTGAGCCAGGAACTGATCATTTCTAACCAACCAACAACCACCGTAAGCCATGGATTTGCAAATGGCATTTTTCCCCCTCCGTGGAACTTAGCGTTCGAATCATATGCAATATGCACATATGCACAAAATCACATAAAATCTCTGAACTAAAGAAAATGTGATTGTAAAACCACCCTTCTCTCCAGTCTAGGTTGGACAAAGAGGGAAGGCATTTAGGGTGCTTCTGTTGTGCCTTTCATTAGAATGCTGCCTGCCAGCACTCTCCCTAAAAATAGTTGTCACGCCAGTGGAGTCCTCACTCTGGCAAACAGACTGTTCTGCACCAAGATCCTTTTTAGCTGGTTCTTAAGTTACAGGAATTTTAACTAAATTAGAAAGTTTGCCACTTTGTTCCTTGTAGAATAAAAGCTTTTCAAGCCAGAGCTCCTGAAACACAGGTTCAGCTCAGTTCTGAAAAACAGAAGAATGTCGCCTTCGCTTCTGGGCATAAAAAACGTTGAAGCTCGAGGGGGTTGAGAACAAATGGAACCTCCTACTTATTAATGCTTGGGTAGTCAATTTCTTCACACAGCTATTTCCTAGACCATGTGCCTTTCTGCTAATGTTTTATCAGCACTGGACCACAGAATGATCAATGCTATCCTGTATAAAAAGGTAAAGATGCCTTAAAAACTCATTTGGGTGTTTCAAAGCACAGCTCCACTTTCTAAAGTGTTTTTATTTTTCCACATAAGGCTCTAATGATTCTAAAACAGACAGTAGGAATGCCAAGTAAATAAACAATTCAAAATCTGCTCAGTCAGATCTGAAAAGGGTTTCCTCAGCCTCGCTTCCAAGTTCCTCATCTTATTTTTTTAAGCTTTTCCTCTTAGCCTCGAACGGAGTCCTCGATTTCCAAGAATCTAGCATCAGCTGTTAGGCAGTTTTAAAGACAAATCCTGTTTGCATCTTTTGGTATGCTTTCTTGTTTATTTTATATTTTTAGGGTGCTTTCACTTGCTTCATCTCACTTATGCTTCCATGCAGACCAGACTGTCTGGTGTGCTCAGGAACCCTGGTGGATGGGGCTCTCTTTGTGTTCCCAGCTATGGTACCCACAGCTACTTTTCCCTAAGAACTACCGTCATTATGATACTGTCTTATTCAAAGCATGCCGCTTCACTCTATTAATAAAAACAATTTTGAGATAGAAACATATGTGTGTGTATATTCATGTGTTACTCTGGAAATACATAACCATATTATAAAACATTAATAAAAATAGCAGTTAGAAAGAGGAGGTTTACAAATCTCAATAGAAGTTTTAATATTTTGCAATGCTCAGATGGACTACCTAGCAGACGCCTAGAAAGACTGGGTCCTATTCAGGTACTCTCTGTTTTAGAAGATTGAGTCCTAGGGCAGCCCAGGTGGCTCAGCGGTTTAGTGCAGCCTTCAGCCCAGGGTGTGGTCCTGGAGACTTGGGATCAAGTCCCATGTCAGGCTCCCTGCATGGAGCCTGCTTCTCCCTCTCCCTGTCTCTCTGTCTCTCTGTCTCTCTGTCTCTCTCTCTATGTGTCTCTCATGAATAAATAAATACAATCTTAAAAAAAAAAAAAAAAAACCCCAGAAGATTGAGTCCTAACTATTGAGTGGCAATTAAGGCTCTCTACACATGAGCCTCAAACTTCCTCTCCAGAGTAATGTGCCATTGTTCCCCACTCAGACTGAAGCACCAATTGCCTAGAGGCTCCAAGCTGCCCAGGAGTCTTTAGGGCCAGCCTGTAAGTCCAGGACTAGCTGGACTAGCTGTAATATCACAGGTAAGCTACTCATTCTCCTTCAGCTTCCTTGTCCATGGAATAAGAAAAGTTAGAAATCTGTGCCAATGTTCTTGCTATGAAATCAAATGAAAGGGCACAGTGAGAGCACACTTGGTAAAATTGTAAAGGGTGACACAAGTCTTATGAATGTATTAGCCCCTGTGAGATACAGATATGTTTAAAGTCCTGAGTTCAGAAAAGAAAGACTGATTGGATTGTCTTAAGAGTATAAGACATCATCTTTAAATACTATTGAGTCCTTATTGGCTATTTATCAGTCTCATTAACACATCAAAAAGTTTCAGTCTCACACAGCAATAATCTACTGAATGCACAAATGGTGGCTCTGGCAAAAAAATGAAAGGGGTAGATTAAGGAGAAGAGAAAAGCCCTGACCAATTGGAAGAATGGAGTTCATGTGACTAAGATGAATAAAACTGGGGTACAAGTCAGTTTGGGGTGGTAAAATCAAAAGTCTAATTATAAACATGTCAGGTATGAGATGCCTATTTGATATCTGCATGAGGATGTTGACCAGTCAATTCGACACAGGAGTGTGGACGCAAGAGAGACATGTAACCTGAAGATATAAATTTGTGAGTGACATTATCACTCCTCGAGGGCCAGTTCAAATGCCACCTCCTCCAGGGACCCTTCTTTAACTACCCACTTACACACAGCTGCACAAAAATTCTCCATCTCTGTATTTTAAAATACATTCCATATATTTTCTTGAGTATCAACATCTGACTCCCTTTTATATCATTGTCTTTATTTGTGTATTAGACTGCAAACTCTTTGTGGTCGAGGACTATGTCACTTTCATCTTTGTATTCTCTTAGTGCCTAGCATTGTGTCTATATTAGGAACACAACAATGTGACATTGGCTTAATTAATTAATCTTCTCTAACTACAATAGGCTCAGCAAAAATTCCTTGAGAAAAAGTAAATCCAGAATGTTTGATGAATGAATGAATGAATGATCAATCCCTGGAGTCACATTGAAAGATCCAAACAGAATTAGCCCTATGCAAAACTCAGTGAAGCCTGGTGTTCTCCCAACCTGCCAAACCTAGATGCCCAATGCCTGTTGAACTCTCCACAACTGTCCATCATGGTGCCCCAATTAAATTCACTTTCTTCAGTCCTGTGCACTATTGTCTTTCATTTCCTTTCTTGCCCAATAAAAATGTGCCAGCCCAAGCAGCTGTCACCTTGGAAGTCTTACTGCAAGGCCAATTAGATGATCTAATTCGTGCTGGTATGATGCCGGAGCATACTGCCTGCAGTGTCTTCCCCCTCCCACACCAAAGAGTTGCATTTTAATGAGGGTCTTGAGAGACCTAATGCCTTAGAGCAAAAGTGACCTTAGGGCAGGATATACCTGCCCTTACCTTGCCTTCAACAAGCCAAGCTTTCCTCCTATGTCCAGCCTGGCCAGAAGTGCTGAGAAATTCGTAAGGGGAAACAGCTATTGGGAACGTGGATCCACTCTGCTCTGGTGTTGTTTTTCTAGCCATGGTGCCCTGTTCCAGCTGTAATACTGGGAAATCCTTCAAGTGTCAGCAGCTCCCTAGTTCCCTGGGTCTAGGGAAAATAAGACCACAGAGCTGAACTTCACAGATCCCCTCTAGTCCCATAGTTCAATCAAAAAGCAAAACTTAATGTTCAAAATTTCAAAATCTCTCTACTCACTTATAAGGCTATTCTCATTTTTACATTCTTGGTTACAAACCTCCATTTCTCTTCTGTACAAAGGTGATAATAATAATGTTGCTTGCTTCCCAGGGTTGTTGTAAGGTTTTCATTAGAAGGGCCCTTGTGAATTCAGACTTGTACTAAATCTAGTTATTATTATTCTATTATTAAAGACTTTCCTCTTTTCTTTCTTTGCAGGTAGGAAGTTAAAGATAGCTACCAATTTCAAAAAATTGGAAATTTTTTAAAAGACTAGCTAACCTTTGTCTGAGGCAAAAATCCTGACAAACCTTCACAATGGAAAGGAAGGGAAAAAACATGGATACAGGAGGACTCAGGGAAATCTCAACTTCACTTGTACTACCAGCTCATTATGAGACATCCAAAGGGTAAATGGGCCTGACAGACCATATATTTCTATGTGTGAAAAATCAGAGGAATTCTTGAGTCCACCCATTTCATTGTTTTCCATAGAGAGCTGTTCCCAAGAGTATATATCCCAGGACAGTGAGTTAAGAGGATAACAAGATAGATGGACACCTGAGCTTCTCATATTTGTGGATTACTCATGTATGTAATTAGAAAACATTGAATTCTAAGAGCAAATAAAATAAGCATTATATCAATAGATCTGAAACATTATCTAAGTATTTTTAACATTAAACAAATAACACAATTTCTTTGTGCAACTATTGAACAATCTGTATTGCACTGAAAACTGAAAAAGAAAAAAAACCTCACCGTTTTGAGTTCCAAAATTAAAATACATCAAAATGTCATTAATTCAAGTAGATTAGCTAGGAGAAAGTCTGAATTGGGAACTACTCTTTAAAAAAAATATATAGCTTTAATATTCTTAGGAAATACAGAAAAAACAGCAAACCTAGCCAAACATGGCCAAGTAAATGATACTAAAATATAACCAGATTCCTATTTACTGTCTATATATTCTGTAGAATATGAAAAAAAAGCTGAGATCATATGAAATACTCTACATATTAGGCCTAAGAAAAACCTAGTCCTAGATAAGTGACTAGCAAGAAGCCAAGGAAGTAGTCCTCAAACCTGGGCAAAGGAGACTAACATTTGGCAGAAACAAAGCAGAACTTTAGAATACAAGTGGGGATACCTGCTAGTTTTCTTTCTATAATTCCTGAGCTCAGGCTGTGCTTAGTTCAGCCTTTGCTTCACTCACTTGGTGCACTAATGGGAAGCCAAAGAAAGTGATTAACTTCTCAGAGCCATGTTCTGTGACATGTTAATCCTAAATGCCTCTGCAAGTCATATGACCTGGAGAAAATGAGGAGAGGAGTTCTCTGCTTCCTGAAAACTATTTGCTTCTATTAAGAAGAAAGAGCTATCTAAGAGATTCACCTCTGCTAGCACTTGCCTAAAGAACCACAAATCACAAATTATGGAAGTCTGAATAAGTAGCCACAGAAGTAGCCACTTAAAAGTAGGTCTACAAAATTATAATTGACACTTCTTCACTTTACCCACAGAGGTTAAATTTTAAAACAAAACAACCCATCACAATGTTCAGGACAACACTGCAATCAATCAATGACTCTGAGGCCTGAATCAAGATGTTCAGAGATGATAAAAAAAAAAAATGAAATGCAATGGACTTGCCATCCTAAGGCAGCCATGTCAATCAGTGCATCACATAAAAACCCAGGCAGAGAAGAAATCGATGCTTCCAAATGGAAAAAAAAAAAAAAAAACCAACAACAAACCACAACTCCCAATATTTAATCTATAGAGAGCTGTTGGTTTGCCTTTTAAAAATTCTTCCTTGAAGAGTCTTAAAAATTATTATGCTAAACTCAAAATTCAAGTTTAAATTCCAGCTTTGGTTTAGAGTAGAATTTATTAGTGCAGTAGTATTAATTACATATATTTCATAATCTTAGCCCTTGAAATTTTAGTTGAACACATATGTTTTTGACTTGTTTTAAGGACAGTGAGAAGGAACAGCAGTTGGATTTAGTTAACTTCCAGCTACTCTAAATAATAGGTTGAACTTGGTAAAACAAAAAATAAGTAAATGAGACTTCTGCTTCTAATCATGAGGACATATTTGGCACCAGACTATCTCTGCTGTTGTAAACAACTCTCAAACTAGACCAAATACATGAATAAGTTATTTTGAGTCATTGGAAATTAGCACAGGACTGTCATCCCTGAGAGACCAAAAAAATCTATGTGGTAATCACCACTACCACCCACATTTCTGCCCAGTTAGTTTCTGCACAATAAAGTAGAGGTGGTTCACAAGCAGAACTTTAAGGCCTCAAAGAATTGAACAGGTATAGACTGAAATTCAGGATTGATGAAGTAGGTTGATTTGTAGTATACAGGGTAACACTGGAGAAGAAGCTCCACAGAGGAGTTCCCAAAGAGGTGTCCCCTTAACCCTTTAGCTGAATATTAACTTGTATATGCTTAGAACATGTACTAAGCTATACATGTTCAGGCAATATGAGCTACATGAAGATTCCAGAAGTCACATGGTGCTGCAAAACATAGGAATTTTGAATAGCCAGAGTTTACAGACCTCGCCTAATACTCCCAGTCATTCAACTGGAACTTTAGCCAGTCGTAGTAAGCACTCATTTAAACTTGCTTTAATAAATCTTATTGATAGAGTTCAAAGATATCAAACCAAACTGACCATTTGTTTCACTGCCTGTAGAAACAAAACTCTTTAAAGAAAGACAATGAAATATAATCTCTCAACAATATCCAGCACATAATAAAAAAATATTAGATGCATAAAGTCAGAAAAGTTAATCCATTACTAGGGGTAAAAATCAATAGAAATATATCCAGAAATAACAGAGATTTTAAAATTAGCAGATGATTCAAAATAGCTATCATGTTTAATGACTTTTTAAAAAGATGGACATATTGAGTGAACAATATTGGGAAACTCAATAAATAAATGGAAATGATTTTAAACAACTGGAAATCCTGGAGCTAAAAAATTTAATAACTGAAAGAAAAAATTCACTGGAGGAGCTCACAAATAAATGTGACACTATAAATGTGACACTATAAAAAAAATTCACTGGAGGAGCTCACAAATAAATGTGACAACTTAAATATCTTCAAAACTAGGGACACCTGGGTGGCTCAGTGGTTGAACGCCTGCCTTTCGCCCAGGGCGTGATCCTGGAGTCTCTGGATCCAGTCCCATATCAAGCTCCCTGCAGGGAGCCTGCTTCTCTTTCTGCCTGTGTCTCTGCCTCTCTCTCTCTCTCTCTCTCTCTATGTCTCTCATGAATGAATAAATTTTTTAAAAATCTTAAAAAAATAAATACCATGAAAACTAAAACAAAAATAAGGCTGAAAAATATGAACAAAATTCCAGTGACATGTATGAAAACATCAGGCCAATACTATAATATAGTATAATTTGGTCTCAAAAGTAAAGGAGAAAAAAATTAGGGCCAAAAAAGAGTTGGAAAAATACTGGCTAAAATATATCTAAATTGGATGAAAAGTATTCAACAAACCCAACTAGGAAGAAGTCAGAGAAAACCACAGCCACATACATCTGAGACAAAGAGATAAAAAACAGAGATGAAGGTAAAATCCTAAAAGCTGCTGAAGAAAATCATGTATGTGATTTGTATGTCCCTGTATGTCTACAGGGAACAATTATTAAAGTAAGTACCACCTTTCTAAAAGAAATAGTACAAACCAGAAAACAATGTAATGATATCTTTAAAATGCTAAAATAAAACAACCCATCAACCTAGAATACTATATTCAATAAAAGTACCCTTCAAAAAAAAAAAGTGGAAATAAAAGTAAGACAATTCATCACCAGCAGACCTATGCTATAGTAAAAGGTAAAGGAAGTCCTTTAGATTAAAAGAAAACTATACCAGATGGAAACACGGATCTACACAAAGAAGCGAAAAGCAACAGAAATGCAAATGTGTGAGTAAAATACAAAAGACTAATTTATTTAAAATATGTGTCCTTTAAAAAGACAATAAAAAATAAATCATGGATTTATACTATAGAAGTAACATCTGACAACAAGAGCACAAAGAATGGAATAGGGTAAGTGGCAGCATCCTATCATAAGTTAATTACATTATAGGTGAGGTGGATAAAATATTAATTCATGGTACATTGTAATAGGTTAAGAATGTATACTGTAATCCCTAGACCAAACATGAAGAAAAACTAGAAGAGTGATATAAATAAAAATCCAATAAAGGAAGTAAACTGGAATACTGAAATACAGTCAATTAATAGAAAACAAATAGCAAAATGGTAGACTTAAAGTCAATCGTGTTGATAATTCATTAACTGAAAGTGGATTAAGACTCTAATTCAAAGCTAGAGAATGTCAGGCCAGATAAAAAATAAAGATCAAACTACATGTTGTTTATAAAAGGTATGTTTTAACTATAAAAGACACATAAAAATTCAAAGTTCAAGATGGAGAAGAAACTAATCATAAGCAGCTTTGTAGATAACAAAATGGGCCTCAAAATAAGGACTGGAGATTTAAAAGGACATTTTATAGTGATAAAGGGGTCAATTCAGGGAGAAGACATAAGAGTCTTAAATATGTTTAGGTCTAATAACAGAGTTTCAAGATACAAGAAGCAAAAACTGACAGAATTGACAGGGAACATATACCAATTCAAATTCATAGTGACAGGTTTTGACTACCCTTCTCAGTAATCAATAGAAGTATAAGACAAAAATCAATAATAGAAATTTGAGCAACATCATCAAGTAATTTAACCTAATGATATTTAGAGAACCCTGAACCCATCTAGCAGCAGAACACAGCCTCTTTACAAGTCAATGCGTTCAGAATTCACAGAAGGAGACCATATACTAAGCTATAAAACATGGCTCAGTAAATTTAAGAAAACTGAAATCACAGAGTATGGTCTCTGAATACAATGGCCTTAAACTAGATAACAGCAATAACGTATATGGAAGATCCTCAAATATTTGGAAATTAAGCCGAATACTCCTAAATGACTAATAAGTCAAAGAAGAAATCATGAAGGAAATTTTAAAATACATAAAACTGAGTAGTAATAAAAATATATCAGTTGAAAATGTGTGGGATATAAGCAAAGCAGTGCTTAGAGGTAAATTTATTGTTCGAAATGCTTCTATGGGGGGGGAGTATAAAACCAATAATCTAAACTTCTTCTTTAAGAAGCTAAACAGAGAACAATTTTAAACTAACATAAGCAAAATGATGGGGGGAAAAGGAATAAAGCAGAAGCCAATGAAATAGAAAATAGACAAACATAACAAATGTAAACAAATATTAGTTCTTTGAATAGCACACATTTTATAATCCCTTTAAATAGACTGAGCAAAAATAAAAGAATAAAGTAGAAATTAAAGAGATGGCATTACTAGAGATACCACATTTTAAAAAATGGAATACCATGAACAACTTTATACCAATAAAGTGGACAAAGCAGATGAAATAGGTCAATGTTAAGGATACAAATGAGCATAACTGACACGGGAAGATGCAGATAATATGAACAACCCTTCATCTAAGAAATTAATATAATTGCAAATCTTACCAAAAAGTCCAGTCTGGATAGTTTCTCAGGTTAAAGAATAAATAATACCAACCGTACACAACTTCTTTTTGGTAGAGGACTGAAATTTCCCAAACCGTTTTATGAGATTAGCATAAGCCTGATATCAAAACAGGGGTCTTATAAGAAAAGCACAAATAATATCCTCATGAACAAAAAGCAAAAATTCTTAAAGAAATTTTAAGAATTCTAATCCAGAATTATATAAAAGGTTGATATTTCATGATTGAGGGTTTCATGCAAGGAAATGCAAGGTTGGTTCAACATTTAAAAATCAAAACAGATGCGGCATAGCTTTTTTTTTCAATTTGCGCTCTAACTGTTCTCAGCAATGTTTTTGTAGTGTATATTTTGGAGGTCCTTCACGTCTTTCCTAATGTTATTCCTAGGTATCTGGAGTTTTTGATGCTCTTATAGATTATACTGATTTTTAAAATTTTCATTTTCTGATTGGTGATTACTAGTATTAGAAATACAATTAATTTTTATATTGATCTTGTAATCCTCAATCCTGCTAAATTATTAGTTCTAATATAATTTTTAAGATTGCATACGTTTTCTATGAAAACAATCATGTCATCTGCCAATAGGAATTGTATTGCCTGTTCTTTTCTAATTTTGTCCCTTTTATAGATTTCTTTGCTTTGTGCACTGGAAATAAATAATGAAAGGCTGTCTGAAATGTTCCCAACTTGTGATAGTTGGGCCTGGAATTTAACTCAGTTTCCTGGAAACCAAAATGATAAGAAACATGCAGTGACAGGTTACATTTTTCTGTCTTTAAGCAATAACTACCAACTCCTCAAGTAAAGGAAAACTTTTCCCCTCTTGTAACAAGTGGTTTAGATTTAATGTGTATAAATGCCTTTGATCAGCAAATGTGTTTTCCAAATCTCATTTTTTGTGTTTATCCTATAGGCTGCTGAGACTCTATTTTTTTTTCAGTCTTTTTTCTCTGTTATTCAGACTAGATAATTTCTAGTGATCTATCATCAAGCTCAATAGCTTTTTTTCTCTGTCGTCTTCATGCTCCTATTGAGCCCATCCAGTTATTTTTTTTATTTTGGATATTGTATTTTTCAGTTCTTGATTTCCTTTTGGTTCTTATTTTTTTATTTAAAAATTTCATTGAAGTATAATTAATATACAATGATATTATTTTCAGGTGTACAACGTGATGACTCAACAATCCTATAAATTATTGAGTGCTCACCACAAGTGCAGTCACCAACTGCCACCACCAAACAACTTTAATACAGTATTACTGAACTATGATCTCTATGCTGTGCTTCTCATCTCTGTAACATGTTAATTTTATAACTGAAAGTTTGTACCTCTTAATCTCTTTTATCTATTTCACTCATCTCCCTTTTGGTTCTTCTTTATATCTTTTATTTCTTTGCTGGAATTCTTTTTATTAATTTCAAGAATGTTTGACCTTACTTCTCAAAGTGCAATTATACGAACTCCCTTAAAGTCTCTGCCTGATAATTCCAACATCTGTGCCTTCTTAAGGTTGGACTCTGTTGATTATCTTCCTCTTGAACGTTGAATTTTTCCTGGTTCTTCAAGTGCTGAGTAAATTTGGATCGTATTCTGGACATTTTGAATATATTGTTCTAAGACTCTAGGCCTTCTAAAAATCATGAAGAGAATGTTGGTTTTTGTTTTAGAAAGCAATAACCTAATTTAGATTCAGGCTGCAAATTCTAATCTGCCTTTCATGGGCTATTACTATAGCATCAGTTCAAGTTTCAAAGTGTTCTGTTACCTAGATCTATCCTACGTATGTGCCAGAGTAGCCAATCTGGCAACATGGTGATGATCTAGCCTGTAGCTCAGTTCTCAAAGCCTGTGGTATGCTGTTTAGAATCAGATTAGTGTGTGTATAGTTCAGAAGTGAATTCAAAAATTCATATACCGATTTATGAGATTATTCTCTTGACCTCCTTTCTCTCTATGATTTTCCCAATACTTTCTGGCTTCTGTGGCCTCTCTTCTTGGTCCTCCAACTAAAAAGCTGTGATTTTTGTTTCCCTGCTCTACCATGAGCTTCCCACAATTGTGTCCGAATGTAGGGCTAAGCAGTGAGAGCACAGGAAAGAAAAAATATAATCAATGGAGTTTCACTTCATACTCTTGGGACAACAGATATTCTGGTCAGAACGGATTCTCTCCCTTAGAATTTCAGGACCCTTTCTGGTCACCACTATTTTCATGGTGCTGCTTAAAGATAGGACATGGAAGAGGAGGCTAAATCCCAAAGATGCCTCCCACTTTCTCTGACCTGAAGGAGCCCTTTCTCTGCTCCTCTGATGAGAAAGAGAAGAGTTCTCTTCAGTTTTTGTCTCCATACCCACTGTGCACCTCTAAGTTTGGGGCTATTTTGAGTCTGAATCAGGTGACATTAGAGGAAAACAAAAAGAGAAACTTCCTTGGGGCACCTAGCAGGCTCAGCCTGTGGAGCTTGCAACTCGCAAACTCAAGGTTATGAGTTCAAGCCCCACGTTGGGTGTAGAGAATGCTTAAAAATAAAATCTTAAAAAAGAGAGAGAGAAATTCCCTCACTACCACTGTGCTAGAACTTCAAATTCTGGTCTCCTTTCCCAATCTGCCTGCTACCATTTACTTTTCAGAGTCTTCAAATAGACGTTTCATGTGTCCTGTCCAGGATTTCTTGCTGCTTTTAGTGGCAGAGACAGGGTAGAGTGTGTTAACTCCATATGCTGTAGCATCAGAGCTCTCAATTATCTATCAAACTGTTGTAAAGCATGTAGACATGCAAATGTGTTACATCCCAAATTTTAACATAACGGAAAATATCGGTGTGTTCACTGGAACTTTCAGGTAACTTCATTTTTACTGAGACCTCAGAACGAAGCTTCTCTGGCCTTTTCTTTTAATTGAAGAGTATTCTGAGATTATACGGTAAGCGTTAAAAATGTAGAACCACAATTACTAACCTATGTAAATCTAGCTTTTCTTGATATAGTACAACCTAAATATAAAAAAAAGAAATAAAGTAGATGCTAAAATTGCTAAGATTGCAATTGTCATCAATCGCTAACACTTTTAACTTTCTCTGCTCCACAAATATACTTCTCTGCTTTCATTGATTAACTGTATATCAAGTATTCAACTCCACCTTGCTACTAAAATACCTACCAATTTATCTGCTAAATATGTGGGTTTCTGATGAGATTTTTAAAATAGGTTTCTGCTATTTAGCAACAACTTAGGAAGCCATGACCCTACAATACAACTGTGTTCAGGCTGTGAGTGTCTGTCTCCTACCATACAAGGGCACATGGCCCCTCATACAAATGCAGGCAGACACACAGAGAATCAAGCTTTCTGTACACAAAGTACATTTTGACCAGTCACTAACACCATCTCTGAAAATCACCTCCTCCGAATCAAAACCAAATAGCTCTAAATGGTTTCCCGAGCTGTACTGAATCCATCGTTCCTTTTAGCTAGGACCCTGGCTCAACACACACACACTCCAGGGGGATTCTGGGTTCATGGGAATGACAATGCTGTAAACAAACTACCTTCAAACCTAGGTGAATAGGTCTATAAAAGATTAATTGTGTGCTTCCTAGAGGAACTCCTAAGGTAGGAACTTGATAGAAATGACTAGGCAGGATGGTGAGAAGAAAAATTAAAAGAAAAATGACAGTCAAGTCCCATTACCAAAAAATGACATGAGATGCAGGTGTTGTACCTGACACAGATGAAGGTCATGGAATTGGATTTCCTTAATGCAGCTCTGTTCAGGTTGTTTCCTCATCTCTATCTGAATGCTCGGCCATGTGCTCTGGAAATGCTCTCCTGTGGATTTAGACTTGAAATATGCCCGGTAGCTCTCAGAAGGACAGGGTCAAATATCTGGGAGGTAAATGCAGGCTCTTTCTTCACGTGTCACATGGCCGTGTCCCCTTTGCTAGAAAATAAACAGGTTGACTATCACTCTATTCACTGGTGTGAAGTATGGACACAGAGGGAGCATTTATCTTCCCAATCGACCTTTATCCAGGACGAAGCCCTGTTCTTGCCTTGAATCAAAGTCACCTACTTACACATGCATTTCCTCAGGAGTCAGAGCCTTTTGCCTATTAGGGGAGAAGTGAGTTGACTCTGGAAGAGAAAGCTGGGAAGTTAACTTGCAGGCTCCTCAGTTAGCATTTCCTGAAGACATATGCACACACATTCTTTGCTTTACTTCTCTCCTTCATGAGGGCACATAATCCCTAATAACATTAAAAGAGGTTGTTCACAGGCAATAAATGTTGAAAATGGATCCCTTTATATGTTACCTTTCAAGCTAACATTTGGGGTTGATCAGACTAGCAGATTAAAAACTACTCTATATTTGGAGTGGAATCCAAGTGTTCACCACCTTCCTATTCTTCGCTATTAAAATATTCTGTTTATTTCTCTAATAATCCCCTTCAAGGAACTCTGGAATAGCTTCAGTCCATAATTTATGGACCACTGGCCTGAAATAATTTGGGTCAGAGAAAATTCATGTGGGCCTAGATGTAGGAAAAGGCTTGGGAGTTGCTTAGAAGAATAGCATTGCTGAGCGGCAAAGGCAGGGAGTGAGGTCCTGAGAGCCTCACTGAGAGGGTGATAGAGGGAATATCAACACCAGGGAATCTAAAACTGGTGCAACTATAAAATAGGAATTCTGCTGAGTTCTTGGCATAAGTGAATGAAAAATTACATACTTGCATTCAATAAGCTCAGCCTTTCAATATATAATTCGGCAAGTTCCATGTTCAAGGCATGCATGGGGTGCCATGGAAATGCACAGAAGGGCGTGTTGCCCAAATAGAGATTTCAGGGAAGACTTTCCAGAGTGATGGCATGCTTGAATTGAGTCTGTAAGGTGAACAGTGGAGTAAGGGAATTTCTGATACAGTACAGGGCTTTTGCTTAACTCACACTGGAAACCATAGATTCGTCATGCAAACTGAGCAAGTACTATGAGGTAAAATTCCATAGGGTGTATATGGGAGGGTGATGGTAAATAAGAATAAAAGAATATACAAGGGCCAGATGTGAATAAAAGGTGATATAAATCCTATATGCAATGAATAGGAAATACTGAACATTTCTAAGCAGGAGAATGCCATGAGGAAGGGTGCCTTTCTGCTAGCTCCACTCAGCAGCAGTGGAAAGCATAGTGCCAGTGTCAGAGAGCCCTATCAGGGCTGTCACAATAATTCAGGCAAGGAAGGATAATGGGGTGAACAAAAGAGAAACAGTGGGGATGCAGAGCTGAAGGGAGATTCAGGAGTTTTAGAGGAAGAACAATTTGTTTGACTTTGCCATTGCTTGTTTTGGCGAGGTGGAACAGAAAAATAGACTATCACACAGGTATCAGGTTGGGGACCTCACTGGAAGGTGGAAACCAATTCCTGAGGTAGAGAGCACTGAAAGAGAAGTCATTTGGAGGGAATATTTTTTAATTAATCAATTTTAAGTATGTAGTTCTTTTTTTTCATATCTTCTTTTATTTAAAAAAATTTTAGAAAATGGCAGTTAATAAAGGGCATGAACATATCAACAGGGATATACTAGTAGAATACATAGACAGTATAAAATTAAAAGTGCCCGTGGATCCTTTAATTGATTAAGAGCACAAAACGTAACAGGCAGGAAGTCTTTTTGAACAAATTAAAAATCTGTGTTTTTTTCCCTAATTCTCCCCAAGTCAGATATATACACACTCACAAAAATGATGTGTGAAGGAAAGCTGTCATACACAAGAAGTTGTATTCCAAAACAAGGGAAATAGCTGTTGAAACAGGAATTAACACAAGAAAGTCAGCAACAGGTTAACAGTTTTAAAAATTGAGTCTTTAAATGCTGCATGGCACAAAGCTATTCGATATAAAGTACTGCTAGGTATGAAGGAGGAAGTCTGTATGGCTGTTTAAAAAATGCTTTTCTGGAAAAGCAAATCAAAACGACACCAAGCAGCAGATCAAGGAGGCTAAAGTTAGATATCAGAGCTACAACTTCCCATATCTGAACTCGAAAGTCCCGTTCAGAATGGAATAAAACTTCAGGACAAGACAGGGTCATTTTAACATATTTTACTTTATCCATTTTAGGTTATCTGTTTCCTTCTCCTTCACCTTGAAATTCAGCACGATCCAGCAGAAAGATGGCTGCTTTTAGAATTGGCTATTTTATTTTTCTTTCTGTGGCAAGAATGTCATAGAGACTGGATACTTCAGGCTCCTATGCATCCATGACCAGTGTCACACTGTGGTCAAAAAACTTAGCAATGGACTTGGGGTATTCAAACTCTCTGCTGCTGCTTTGTTCTTCTACTCATGAGAGTCAGCTTCAGAGCAAATTTATCACTGAACCTTTTGAGACTTGAGGACAGTTGCCAAATATCCTCAGGATCCATTCCTATAGGATTTAACAACAACTTCAGAGTGTTTCCTGTGGGACATAAGAAAGTTACTCTTTTCCTTCTATGAATATAAATGGTCATGATCGCCATCATCTCAAAATAGGATATGACACACAAAGCCAAAACAGGCTTATATCATGGAAGGGGGTGCATATACCCCAAATCAAAGCCACTATGGCAAAGAAACAGGAGATGGTATGATAGTGAAGTGACTGTAAATCATACCAAAGTACATACTTGAACTCTTCCAGAAGTACCTTTTTGGCAGAATCATCCAAAGAATCCTTCACAGCTGATCCATCCCATTTATCAATATTTACAGACTTGTCATCAATCTTCCACTTGTCCAGCAAGTTGCTGTGGCCCTTGCCTCTCCTGCATATGGGACCACCACCAGCACTGCTGCCTTGGCCACCAACACTGCAGTCCTGTCCTCCTGCTGCTACCATCTTATCTCAGGTATGTAGGTCTGAGGTTTAACAAGCACATATAGCCATGTAACTTCCTTCAGTACTGAGATACACAGTATTTCCATCATCCTATAAAGTACTCTTTGAGTCTCTTTGAAGTGGCTCCCTTCTCTTTATCCTAGATCTGCTAACCACTGATCTGATTCTTCAGATTTTTTTGCCTTTGCAGAATTCCACATAAATTGAATCATATAGTATGTAGTCTTTTGTGTGGCCTTTTCCCACTTAACACAATACTTTTGAGATTTATTCATCTCGTTGTCTCAGTAGTTTGCTCCTTTACATCATGAGTAGCATGTCATTGTATGTAATAAGTTGTTCATCCATTCACTGACTGAGGACATTTGGGTTGTTTCCAGTTTGTGGCTATTACGAATAAAGCTGTTATAAACAATCAAGTACTAGTTATTATGCGTACATTTGTTTTCATTTCTCATGATTAAAGACCAAGAATTTCTCAGTTGTATAAGAAGTATTTATTTAGCGTCTTAAGAAACTGCCAAAATTTTCTACCATGCCTATACGTCTTTCATTCTCACCAGCAATCTAAGAGTTCCAACTGCACTCCATCTTCACCAGCTTTTGATATTGATATTAATTTTCATTTAAGCCATTCTAAATGATTTTAGAATCACTACCTGTGTAGTGGAATCTTATTGTGGTTTTCATTTGCATGTCTCCAATGAATAATGATGTTGAGCAACTTTTCATGTATTTATAAGATTGTATCTTTTGTAAAATGTCTATTCAAATTGTCCATTTTTCATTGGGTTGTTTGTTTTACTAATAAGTTGCAAGAATTCTTATTTTGAATATGTCCTTTATCACATACATTATTTGGAAATATTTTCTCCCAGTCTGTGATGTGTCTTTCCATAATTTTAATGATGCTTTCAAAAAGTACTTAATTTTGATGAAGTCCAATGTATCAAAAAAATTTTTTATAGTTAGAGCTTTTTGTGTCTTGGCTAAGAAATCATTGCCTTGTCCAAGGTTTCAAAATTTTAAATCCTACATTCTATTCTAGAAGTTTCAAACATTAGGTTTTATATTTTAGGTCTATGATCTATTTTGAGTATATTTCTGTATATGGCATGAGGTACAGGGTCATTTATTTATCTACGTATACCCAATTTTTCTAGCATCACTTGTTACCCAATTTTTCTAGCACCATTTGTTGAGAAGTTCAGAAGCAAATTCTAAGGGGAACAAGAAGAGTTCTTTTTGATCATGCTGACCCATCTATCTATGTGGTGACATGCAGTAGGCAATGAGTCTGAAACTAAGAAAGAGATGAATATAAAGATTTAGGAATCAAATCATTGTGATATTTGAACTCACTAGGCTTGGTCAGCCCTCCAATTAAAATGGGTCTGACCAGCCAAGAGAGAAACAGAGACACAGCATGGAGGAACAGGACAGAACTTTGGGATGGGGTAATTAGGTGATGGGCGTTACGGAAGGTACTTGAAGTAAAGAGCACTGGGTGTTATATGCAACTGATGAATCACTAAATTCTACTCTTGAAACTAATAATGCAGTATATGTTAATTAAATTGAATTTTAAAAATTAAATACATACATATGTGTATGTATGTATGTATATATATATATATATATATATATATATATCAATTAAATTGCAAGGATTTAGAATAGGATTTTAACTCCTACATCCTACTTTTCAGTCATTCTATTGAAGAAGAAGAAATGAGAGGCAGGGCAATAGGCCAGGAGGCTATTGCAAAAGACAAGGACAACTGTGAGGTGCTAAATTAGGGCAGTGGTAACTTTAAAAAAAAAAAAAAAAAGCCTAAGTAATACATATTTCATGTGAATGCAACTTTCATGGGAACACACAAGGGGATATAGACATAGGAGAAAACTTTAAGCCTGCATAAAGAAGAAAAACTGCTAAGCTTATTCTGGCAAATTTCCCCGTAAATAGGTCTTATGTTATTTATAGGCCCAGAGTATTCACTGTAAGTGTTTAAACTTGAACTTCTATTCTTTATGATAGCCTACAGTCCAAACATAAAGTTGCACAAGCCTATTGCTTCTAGCAACAACTAACATACTTGTGTACAAATGTTCCCAGACCTGTTTTACCTCTCTCCTATAGTACAGAGTCTTCCATCTCCCGACCTGCATGAATTGATTAGAAGGAAAGATGTTGTAGGCAAGTGTTAAAAGGTCCTGCAGTGAGTCCTATCATTTCTTAACTGTGTGACCAAGCTTGTTTGATCTGTAAAATGGAAATGCTAATAGCCACTTTTCAAGTATTAAGCAAGATAATATATGAATCCTGGATTCTAGTAGATACTCAAAAATATTTTCTGAGCAGAACTGAAATGAAGTCATTAAAATACCATTAATGTGACAGAAGCATAAAGTATGTGGCTCAGTGACACAGCTATGGGAGGAAAAGAAGAGAAAGTCTCCAGGTATCTTGCACTGTTTGCTCCAGATTCATCCTTCCCACCCCTCTACTCTGTCGCCTGTCCTTTTAGGGTGCCTTCTATGAATATACTAGAAGTCTCCCTTAACCTGGCTTCTGGGGGGGCTCAGAGAGTAAGGAACTTCAGCAAAGGATCAAGGGAGGTGGAATTCAGTAGCTATTTATTCCCTGACTAGCTCCTTCTTAGTGGGGACAACTTCAGTTGATGCTGCATTCAGAACAGAGCTTCTTAGCTTTTTTATGTCCCCTGGTCCTCTTGTGGATCTGGTGAGGTAAAGAGAGGTAACCTGTCCAGATTAATAGTTTTAAATGCGTAAAATAAAACACAGAAGACTATGCAGAAAGCCAATCATATTGAAATATGTGTGTGTTTCATTATATATGTCATGAATTTATGTATATATGCAGTTATGTACTTCTAATATAGCAATACATATACTTTTTATTACATTAAATACCAAGATAGCATAATATAGGCAAGTTGAGATTAAATTTACTTTTTACTTTTTTTTAAGATTTATTTATTTGGAAGAGGAGGGGCAGAGCAAAGGAAGAGAGAATCTTAAGCAAACTCCAGGTCAGTCTCATGACCCTGAGATCACAATCTGAGCAGAAATCCAGAGTTGGACACAATTGACTGGGCCACCCAGGTGCCCCATATTACATGTTTTTTAAAAAATAAGTTTAACCTAAAAGAAAAAAATAAGTTTAACATTGGGATGCCTAGGCGGTACAGTAAATTGTCAGACTCTCGATTTCTGCTCAGGTCATGATGTCAGGGTTGCGAGACTGAGCCCTGTGCCAACCTCCATGCTCAGGGCAGAGACTGCTTAAGGTTCTCTTCCTCTCCCTCTGCCTCTTCCCCTTTTCTCTCTAAAACAAAAAAAAAAAAAAAAAAGACATGTAATGTAAGGTCTCCCATTGTTTAGCATGTAAAATAACATTAACCTCTGGAGTGATCATTGACTGGCAACACACACACACACAAAGTTGGACATCCAAATAATTTTGACATTTTGTTCTAATGATTACAAATGTTAAAAATTCTTATTCACAAAGATACAATGTTACAAGCAGAATTAAAGTTTCCATAGCTCACTTCATAAGATCAAGATGGGATTTCCTTAAGGAACATCAAACATTTTGTTAGGCTGTTTTAAACTCCAATTGCAGTGAGTCTTTTGTCCTAAAACCAACATGTTCTTTGGCTCACTCAGTCTACATCTTCAACATAGTTTATATCAGAGAGAGAGGCACTGTGAGTCCATAATTCAACTTTAGTGCCATCAAGATAGAGATAAATTTTGAAAAACTTTTGAAGAGTTTCTATGTGTCTTCTGATTTATCTTTTCAAAATTGACAGAATTTTGTATCTCAACTCTATCTTGGAAAAGCAACTCCTCTAGCAATTGAAATTTTGTAAGGATGTTGGCTTCTAATTTTTTCTTCCCTATCAGTACCTAACGCAAGAAAGTTTTTTAATTTTTCAGTAGCATCCATAAAGGTAACTTCAAGAACCTGAATTGAAAGATTTATCATCTTATTCACATGGCTTAAAATATCTACATGGTAAGTCAATTCATGGATAAAATCCTTTCTTTCAGAAAGGTTCAAAGTAGATTTCCTTTTTCCTTAAGAAAGGTAAAATTCTGCTCTTAGTTTGTTAGCAGTAGCTAGGAGGTTCTCTTTCCAAAGGACCTCCATGCAGTAGAAAAGCTCCTCAGATTCTACCCCCATTTCTTGACAAAGTAAATACTATGATTTGGAGACCTGCTCCTGATAAGGCTAATGACTTTATGGCATTTACCAAACTTTCAGAATTGTTGAAGGAATCTAAACATAATGTAAATACATGTCTGTATGAAAAGAAATAAGTGACACAAATGTAAGGAGCTTCCAGTTTCACTATATACCAAAAGCAGATGCATCATCAAGTATTGTAGAAGCACCATCTGTGCAGTCTGAAGCTTTTATTTCTAGGCAAAGTTTTGTTTGAGGAAAAAAAAACTTTTTATCATTTCTAAAATACTAAAGGGTTTTGTAGTTTCCAAGAGGGACTCACAAAAATAAGAATTCTTAAAAATGCATCAGCATGCACACAGGGACCAAAAGCAAGGATCTGGCTACAGTGAAAAATGTTGATCTCAAGGTTGTGAGTTCAAGCCCCACATTTGGGCATAGAGCCTACTTTAAAAAAAAAGGAAAAGAAAAATCTTTGTTTACATGTAGCCATATACTGAGGGAGAATGGCAAAATTGCCAATTCTAAGTGACAGACTTCAGAATGAATTTTTTTTAAATCAACTACTCTAGATCAGATGTCATCATTTAACAAGAGTGTTGCTATCAGCTTTTTCCTTCTGCTCCAGTCCACAAAGCAGCCCATTTTTGTCTAGTGTATATGGCTTTTCTTTTTATTTGGCAAATCCAAACTTGGAAATACTCTACACAGAATTAAGAATTCTTATTGAACAATCCATACAGTTTTTCAAACCCTTAGAAACACTGAAAGCCACTAAACTATTTTCAGAAATTTACCAACTGTAGACAGGAAATAGTGAAAAGCATCATAGGTATCTGGATTACCAAAGTGTACCCTTCCATAGATAGATAGATAGATAGATAGATAGATAGATAGATAGATAGATAATATATATGTAGGATGACTGAAACCATGTTTCTTCTAGAAACATAAGAAACCACTGTATTTTCAAAGTAGTAAGGCACAGATGATATTTCAAGGTATCCACAAACAACTATACTATAAAGATTTCTTCTTTTTTTTTTTTTACTATAAAGATTTCTATTCATGACAGAATCACAGGTACTATTGACACTAATGTAGGTTGTTAACTACTATTCATAATTGAAATTCTAAATTTCAGTTAGATGTTTGGATGTAATTATTTCCTATCCAAGTTCATGAGCTCCCTGAAATCTATCCATATGCCAAAGTTAAGAACAAAGTAACATGTTTAAAAAAAAAAAAAAAAGAATAACATGTAGAAGGAAAAACAGCCTGAAGTTCTACCAAGTAAGCTGGCTGATGAAATTAGGGAAGTATGGGCAGAAAGACTGAAAAAGAAGTAAGAGGACAAATTTCTCAGAATAGGTAAGGAATGTGAAGACACCGGTCCATTTAAATGCCCACTAGAGACATCCATAGTAGAGGCAGCTCTCAACTGTAAGGTAGACAAGATGATCAACCCAGTGGATATCAAGCAGTCCCTTTCTCCAGTCATCTGATATCTGTTCAAGGGGTACAATAACTGTTCAAGTACAAAGTGGCTAAATTTTCAAGGATTTAGACTATGTGTATTTTGAGCAGCATAGTCTTACTTTCATCAAGGCTGATCTGATTACTTCCAATATTAAGTGTCCAACATGCTATCAGAGACCATTGCGGAGTGGCACCAGTTCCTGTGGGGACCAGTCAGATACCAGGTGGCAGGTTGACTACTTGCCATGGAATGATTAATGCTTTATATTCACAGAATTAGATACACATTTCAGGTATGTATTTGCCATTTGTACTCAAACTGTGCCTGCTAAAGCCACTATTGATAAACTTACAGAATATCTTATTCAAGACTGTGGTACTTCATACAATGTTCTTTCCAACCAGGGGGACACATTTAATAATAAAGGAGAGTCAGACAAGGGCTCACACTGAGGAATGAATTGTACCTATACTCAGATGCAGGTGGCTTGATAAAACAATGGGATAGCTTAAGGTTTTAGTTAAGTACCAGCTGGAGAAACACTTCATGAAAGGTTTTAGTTAAATACCAGCTGGAGAAACACCAACATCCTTCAAAATATAAGGACTGTTTAGGAGGCAGACTGTCCAAAATTAGGCTACTTTCCTGCAGGATGCAAAACACACCCTAAACCAGCAGTCTTTCTAATTTTTTTACAATTGATTGATTGATTGATTTATGAGAGACAGAGAGAGAGAGACAGGCAGAGGGAGAGAAGCAGGCTTCCCACAGAGAGCCCGATATGGGACTCGATCCAGGGATCCAGGATCACACCCTAAATCGAAGGCAGAAGCTCAACCACTGAGCCACCCAGGCATCCCAACTAGCGGCCTTTATAGGGTTTCACCTCTCCCTCTTGGAATACAGGGTTCAAGAAACTAGTAGTGGAAATGTAAGTGGCTCTCTTATTATTCCCCATAAGTCACTTAGAGAATTTTTGCTTCCCAGTCCAATAATTTTGGGCTCAGAACACTGGGTTTTTGAGTTTGTTAGTCATGGTTCCAATAAATTGAAAACTGAGATTTCCCCTAACCATTTTGGGCTTCTCATACTATCGAACAAAAAGGAATTTAAAGGAGTTATTCCAATGGCTGGTATGCATATGCATGATCCCAATTGCTGGGTGGAAAATGGACTGCTGATACTCAATAAAAACAAGCATTAAGTTTGAAATCCAAAATATTTACTAGAGTTCCTTTCTCTACTTCCCCTCCCAGTGGCCTTGATCAACAAGACACAATAAAATCAAGACAAATAAGACTTCTGACCTTACAGGAATAAAGATTTCAGAATCCTTAGCAATAAAGAGAAAGAATCCCATACAACCTATGGGTCTGGCAAAGGGTCTGGCATACGGAATTGGTGGTAAGAGAAAACAGCTTTAATTATCAACAGGGGCCTCAAGATTAGCTATAGAATTAAGGACTACAATAGCTATGTTTTATGTTACTTAATGATTTAGTTTCTCCTCCTACTCCCCCAAGTACTTCATATAAAGAACATCAGTAGAGATTAGTGAGTTAGGTTTCCCTTATGAGTAAAACTGAATTGCTGAAATTTTTGCATTTGCTATTTAAAGAATATGAACTTTGCACACAAAGAAAAGCAATGGATTCTGAGGGACAAAAGGGGTGGACTGAGATGAATATTTTCTATTTCTCCTTCAGATCCACTCTCTTTCCTTTTCTACCTGCCCTGTTCTCTGCCCCTAGGCTGATCCATTTGGCTCTCAACAAGACTCCTATGCCTCTGGCTTCTGGTTGGGTATAGCTCCAACAGGGGAGCTCCAATAGGAGATTGGAGGAAGAGTGGGCACTCAAGAGTATTTATTTGATCAAATGGGCCTGTTTTTTCTCAAGATAGCCTTTTATGCACAACTCTGTCCTTCTCAGTTTGGATTCTGGTAATTCCTCTCTTTTCTCACCCTTTGGACTTAGGGATGCTGAGACCCTGTCCATTCTTCTGCGAATAGTACCTTCTATTGGTAACTTTACTAAACCCTCCTGAAAGCACCCTAATGTGAGTACATTATCTGTTTCCTTTTGGCGTCTGGTCTGATAGAAGGATTCCCTGAGAGGAAAAATGTCAAGTTGGGTCTCACAGGATGCATGGAAGATTCCCAAGGCAAAGTGCATTTGACAGAGAAAAGCATCCATTTCATCAACATTTCAAGACCTAGAGGACTGACAGAGCCTAATATGTTCTAGAAACCACAAGGTCAGCTGTAGCATAACCTTGGCAGAAACGTGATGGAAAATGAAGCTGGAAAATGCCCAGATCACAAAAAGCCTGTTAAAAAAAGAGACAGCAGTCCCAAAATGGAATCACTTGTGCTAAGCCCATGTCATCTGAGACTTAATACCTAAACTAACTGTGGTTTCAGCCTCTCCCAGGAACGGAATCTTAACAGGTCAGTTTGGATTTCCCAGTCAACATCAGTGACATAATCCAATAGATAGACCCTTGCCATACCCTAAAGGTAGGTGACCTTGCCTAAAACAATCCACTCTTTGCTAGAATAACTTCATTGCCCTGCCACCTCCTGCCGATAAAAGTTATCTATTTTGTACAGGTCCTCAGAGCTCCATTCTATCTGCCAGATGGGATCATGACTCTTCACATTTACTAAGGTGAATTTTTGTTTTTTAGCAAGCCTTAGTACCAAAGTATGGGCCATCATCCTAGGAGTGACAGGAAACAGAATCCAAAGCTGTTTACTGATTTTTGTCACTAGAATTTATTATCTTTCCCTTCTGAAAACCATTGCCTTATTGGAAATAAATCCACATAATGATTTTGCCTCCACTGGGTGAAAAAAAACAGTCACTTTCAAAAACGCAATGACATCCTCTCTACATTTGGCTTAGAAATAACTCTCATCCTGTCAGATGCCAACATGGTGCAGGGAATCACCTCAGCCCACTCATTCTGCACCAAAAGAACAATTTCTCCTCTTTCATTTTCCTTTCTCCATTGAGCAGTTAAGCAGGCCCCTGAGAGAATCCTGACTCTCTGTTTGACAAGGTCTATGGACATGTGTAGAATAGCATTTTTGCTTTGTTTAGAAACATCTGTGGGAAATCACAGGCATCAAAATGGCATATATGGCAAGAGCTGGGGCTTCTGATAAAAAGCCCTTTTCTGAGCTGAGTGGCAACCCCTATAATCCTTGGGGTTCCTCTAGTAGTTGTTGACTATCTCTAATGCCAGCTTGCTTCAAAGCACTTAGCTGGCTTTTACAGAGTTCCTGGGCTGACGTGTCTTAAGTTCCTATCCTTCTTTCCATGCCAAGCACTTCTGAACTTTTGAATGTCACCAATATCCTTTAAAGTATAAGGACTGTTTAGGGGCAGACTGTCCAAAGTTGTATTAACTGAATAGCCCCCTCCCTTGGTAGAATATTGTTGATTTCTGCAAATACATAAAAGACCATCTGAAAATAAAATAAAATAAAATAATAAAATAAAATAAAATAAAATAAAATAAAATAAAATAAAATAAAATAAAAATACCATCTGCATTCCTTAGGCAAATTACCTGAGGCAAATCTACAGAATCTGAGCCCTCGTATCACTCATGTTACTCATCAGCACAATCATTCTTTGTGATACTATACTACAGAATTGGTGGGGCTTCCACAGACAATGGAAGCTAAGGCTCTAATCTCTAATGCGTCCTCAGCCTCCTCTGCTGCAGAGTGGGCTTCAGCACATTAACAGCCCTGCTTCTCAGCTGTCCAAGGACTTGATTTAATTACATTGCAAGTCTCTGTCTTCATTGGAAGTCTCCACACATGCTGTTTGCTCCATTATTATGGATTGCATTTCCTCTCTGCTGCAATGTCTCATTCTGCCCTTCCTTGGGCTTTAGTGGCTAATAGACATTTGCATTAATTTTCATTTCTCCTGGTGCTTAATAAACATCCTCTTAGGCACTCATCCTGAAGGTAGAAAAACCATTTAGCTCAACCAAAAATTTGAACTCCAGACCCTTCTTAGAACCAAAACCCGTCTTTCTATTGATATTGTCTGCCCTACTTTTCATAACTTCCAAGGGATGACTCCAGGGACCTAGGAAAGACCCTGCCCTTCCCTAAATTGCTTATACCTAGCTGAGGTTTTCTAACAGCCCTAGTTCATCTTATAAAAGTCACACAGACACACATAGGAGTGCACATATGCATGCACATATTTCATTAATAAAGTACATTACTACATCCGATGATCCAGGAATGGTTAAGTCAATTAAAATAGTCATTCAACAGAAGAGTGTTTTGTCACTAATATGATGTATATAAAGACTAGACAAAACATTGTAAGAAAATATTTACATTGTGCTGTTAGCAGGAAAGAAATGGTACATACAGCATTAGTACCATTATGTTTTAAAATATACATATTCACATCCCCATGCATAAGAAAAAAACAAGAAGGAGATATATCAAAATATTTATAATGGTCATGGTTAGGGTTAGAATATCTTAGAATTATTTTTCTTCCATTTCAAAGACAGAATTTTTTTTTAGGAGAGAAAATAATGACCTAAAAAATAAAAGAAAAAGCATATATATTTTCTCATCATTGGAGACCCCAAATAATGAAGTTCCAATGATAATAAAACACAGAAAAGAGATTTAAATTGCAACTGGATAGACAGCTAGAAAATTTAGGAGTCGAGTCTTAGGTCAGCAGGATTCTGAAAACTTTATTTAACCATTGGGTGTGTTTTGCAGACATACCATGAGTGTGTTAAAATTAGAGGCGGAGGGAGCAGGAAGGTTGTTAACCTCACAATTATGTAGAGGGGAATGAGGCAAACCTGTGGAGAAAGCAGTCTCTTGCACAGCCAACAGGCCAGGAGAGACAGAAAGAAGGAGACTGGAAACCAACTTGTATAATAGTCACCCCCTCTGCGCCTGCCTCTGATTATAAGAACACAAACTTAAGTACAAAAATAAACATTTATATAAAATAAATTACAACTACAAGAAGTTGACAAATAAAACAAAATTTTTCTTACTTAACTGCGCTATATACCTCAATAATACTATTTTTTCCTACATTTTTGACAGCATATTCTGCAATTCCACTTCATGTAGCAATTATTTTATAGTATTTCCTATCTAAAAATTAGAAAGATAATTCAGTCTTTCCTCTGGTGTGGTTAATTGAAATTTTTCTTAATTTTGAGATAATTTTAGACTCACAGAAGAAATGTAAAAAGTAGTACAAAGAGTTCACCCAGCTTCCCCTCATTTTAACATTTTATGTAGCTATAGCACCATCATCAAATGTGAGATGTTAACATTGGTACAATCCTATGAACAAAACTACAGACTTTACTTGGATTTCACTAGTTTTCCCACTTAAGTCCTTTCTCTGTTCCAAGATTAGTCCACACTGCATTTAGTTTTTGTGTCCCTGTAATCTCCTCCGGTCTGCGGCAGTTCCTCAACCTTCCTTCTTTCATGATCTTGATCTTCTCGAAGAGCCCTCCAGAAGGCCCCTCAGTTTGAATTTTCTGGTATTTACTCATGATTAAATTGAGCTTATGCATTACTGGAAAGAATTCCACAGAACAGATATGCCCCAGTGTGTCATGTCAGGGGGACAGGACATTGCTTTTCTTACTGCTGGGATTAACATCGATCACTTGGTAAAAGTGGCATCCCCAGGCTTCTCTACTCAAAAGTTACTATTTCCCAATTTTTATTAAATAAATATTTGGAGGAGAGATCTTTAAGATTATGCAAAAATCCTGGTTCTCCTTAAACTTTCATCTTCTAATTTTATTATCCATTAGTGGAGCTTGCTTAATGACTATTATTCAGGTAATACCAAGGTTTTAATGATGATTTTCTATTTCTCTCATACCTTTGACATTTATTAAATGGAATTCTTTCATATATCCCTTCTACCAAATTTATTCATTTAGCAGTTACTTTTCATATGAGCATGGACTCAGGTCTACTTATTCTTTGAGTTATAATCCAATATAATCCAATACTGTCCTAATTGACTTTGTTGCTCAAATTCTTCTAGTTTTAACCATGAAGAGTTATTTCAGATTGATTCTTGTGCCCATCAACATGCTTCCCTCCTCTTTTTTAAGAACTTCCTTACTTTCTGTCACCACAAGATGCTCCAGGATCATCTTGTCTTTTCTCTACATCAGCCCTGGAACCAGCCACTTTTCCTTCTAATGAAGAATAGTATTTAGAAACCAAGATGTGGGTGCTAGATGTGCTTATTGCTCTCATTTCCTGCTTTCAGGCCCTCTTATTGAACAGAAGAATGTTTCTGCATGTATATTAGCCCATATGTGCATACACAACTGTATTTATTTTTGTATTTATCTGTATGTGTTTATATACACTGAGAGTTCCTACTAATTCTCTGAGTCCACTCCAGGACCATAAGACTCATTCTACACTTTCCTCTTTCCTTATTTGTAGCTTGTTTCTTTTACAGTGAGAAACCTGGCTCTCGTTATCTACAATACATTTTCTTATTTGTTCAACCCCAGTGTATACAGAAAGCAGTTTCACAATTGCTAACCCATATCTCGGTAGGAAAAGTATGTGTGTGTGCAGTTCTTTTTGTCTTTAGCCTTACTGTATCAAGTCAAAACCCAAATTTCCAGAAGTACTTGAGCTCCTTTCTTTTCCACCCCCTTCAGTGTTATGTCAGCAGTTCTCAGAAAGGGCTATTTTGCCCCCAGAGTGCATGTGGTTTTGTCTACAGACTTTTAGGTTGTCACAAATGGGGAGGTAGAACAGATACCTAGTGGGTAGAGGCCAGAATGCTGCTAAACATTCTATAATGCCCAGCATAGCTACTGATAAGAAATATCTAGCTCTAGATGTCAATGAATTCCAAAATGTATCTCTTTTTCTTATAGATTTTTTCCTTTTAATAGAATCTGAAATTTTTTATGGTGATTCTGACATCATGAAGTGAAGAATTTGTATTGATTTCATCATGTATCTTACTGCTTTCATTTCATGGTCTCTTAATCTTCAACTGAATTTTCTCATAGTTCTTTAATAAATGAAGGTGACAAAGGAAGGTATTCTTCACATAGGTCCAAACTGAAAATCTGTAAACTCTTACTTGCTTTACTGATATGTTCCCAGTGATCTTTGCAAACTGAAGTCAAACTGGCATATTTAAAGCCAACTTTCCTTTAGCAGAACCCCAAAGATGTTCATGGTCACTCTGCACCACCTAGACACAAAGGGAAACATGATGGAGAGGAAATTAAACGGAAAGAATCTGGGTTCTTAACTAACTGTTGCTAAAATATCTTACTTTTGTGAATTTTACAAAAACATATGAATACTTTGCTTGGGCTTCTTTTGGGTCTTGGATGAGATCTGAGATGAAGGACCCTGAAACCTTAACTTCAAAAAATTCTTTTCCACCCAGAGGACAAAAGTAGTTGCACAAAATGAAAGCCCTTGAGAACCTTGTGACTTAGGCAGATCTGTGTTCAGTGGTGTCTCAGGGGACAGTAACAGCCAGACATGTAGACCAGAACCCTGTATAGTCCTTCTAGCATCCACCAAGAAAATAAACATCCAAGAAGTCTTTTTGCTTCTGAGTAGCTACCCCTCTTCATTACCCATCAAATGACAACCACCTCACACTGACCCCTAGATGGCTCTGGAGGCCAAGAGAAGGCTAACATCTGAATTTTTCTCTGCCCTTTCATTTTTACACAGGAAGAAAGAGTAGAGTAAGAGCTTGAAAGAAGAGAAAGTACATCAAAAATATCATCATCCTAAATACTGTGATTTGAAATCATTTTTCACTGCCAAGAAAGAAAAAAAATAGTAGTCAAGCCTCTGAAGGCAATGTTTACTCTTCCCGGGAAAGGACATATGGGAGAGCTTCTGACAAGACTGTCAAAAGTGTGTTCAGCAATTTAACTAGTAATAATAGTGAAAAACAACAAATAAAGCTTTGAATTAATCCAGCATCTTTCATCTCTATATATCAAAGAGTGTTGCCAATGTTCCTGATAACAACATATCTGTGAAACATAGAGGTGGCAGGCATTGTCATTCCTCAGTGACAGATGAAAGGACAGAGAAGCTAAGAAACTCTCCCAGTGAATCAGCCAAGGACTTGCAAGCACAGATCAGTCTCTCTCCAGATCAGCACTTCCCTGGGACTGTTGGAGCAAGTGCCCTAAGGGAAATGGGTTTAAGAACTGTCTGACTGTGAATAACACAGGCATTGAGTCTTTGCTCTCCTAAAATTTGGTGACAAAAAACATCTACCAAGAGAACCCTGCATCTATGCAGATGAATCAGCAGGACACTTTTTTAAGGTCAGCTGTTCACAGATCCTACTGAATATGCTCTGGGAAAGTACTGTCCCCAAAGAATCTACCTTTGGGGAGTTCAGAATACATGGGGTGAAAACAGGAAAAATATATGCAACCCTTCCAACCACAGGAAGCTGCCTACAGGCTCCCCAAATGCAAGAGCATGGGTCTCTGTAATTTTGTCCCTCCTTTCCCTCTGTCTGTGCTGTTCCTTCTCCTTTGCTTGTCCTCCTTCATGACACTATGAAAGGATCACCTAGTCTATCAAACCTCCCCCTCTACATACCCACACATACCTTTCCTTCCTTTTTGTACCTTCCAGGTCCTATATAGATCTCTGTCACAGTCCTTGTAACTTTATTGCATATATTGTTTATACATCTGTCTTAACTACCAAACTCTAAGCTATTGTCAGGGGGAATGTACTATAGTCATCTCCGTTTGTCCAAAGCTCAGCACAGTGTCAAGCTCATACCAGATGTTCAGTAACTGTTTTCAGAAAGAGAAAGGAAGAAAGAAAAGAAGTACAAGTGGACAGAGGAGGAGAAGGAGAGAGGGAAAGGAACCAATCCAGGCACTGTGCTAGGGCATGTTCCGGTTCAGAATTTACTATGTGCTTCCTATCTGAGGGCCTGTGTCTTTTTTGAAATTTCAGAATCTTCTCAGATTTTATCTTTTTGAAAACTGCTTTCTCCCATTCCTTCAATTCTCTATCTCTGGAAGCCCAAGTGGAGACTCTCAGTTTGTCCTCCATGTCTCCTAAGTTTTCTTTCCTATTTTCTATCTCTTTATCTCTTTGCAACATAAGGAGTGAACTCCCCAGTGATATTTCCCAAATCACTGGTGTTTGTTTGCACACACTGAGTCCAGAGTTGATCTTGCCTCCTGAATGTATTTTTATTCCAATTACTTGATTTTTCATTTCCGGAGTCTAATTCATTCATTTTCACATACACCTGTTCTTGATTTCTACCTGCCTGATTTTGTTTCATAATTTCCTGCTCTTTAGGTGTTATTCCTTTCTTCATACCATGACATGTTTGATAATTTCAAACATATTCATTTAAAAGTCATTTTCAGATTGCTCTATTATGCACTTTCAATGGGAGTGAATTCTCCTGATTGTTGAGCTTCCTGGCTGTCTCTCTCAGTATTAGTTTCCTTCATGTACTTTAGAACTTTGGTTAGTAAGCTCACTTCCTCCTCTCACCCCTTCTTGTCTGGGAGTTTCCTCCCTTAAAAAGTCCTAGGCCAGAGTCAGATCTGATTTAGTTACTCAGGTTTCTTATGCTGAGGTATCTTGGGGGATAATCCAGATCTAATCACTGGGCCAGCAGTGGATAGTTGAGGTCTTCTGGTATAGCTTCCCCTGCTCCTTCCCTTCACCTGGGCATTCAGCTCTAAAATATGCTGCATCTCCAAGCAGTATTTGAAGTTTCTTCTAGCTCCTTGTGAAGAGCTGGCAGTAAGCCCTTCAATTTCTCCCAATGAGCTAGAATCTAACCCTTAATTATGAGTCCAGAACTTCTGGTCCTTGTCATCTCATGGCAACCATATTTCAAGCCCTGTTCCCATACCCAATAGCCCAGCAAATCTATAACCTCAATTGCCATCTTCAACTGCATTGTTTCCTGTTGAATGTGGCTATGCTTAAGTTCTTCTTGAAATATTTAATCTAACATTGTAATGTTTTTTATTTATTTATTTTTTGGGGGTTCAATTTGCCAACATATAGCATAACACCCAGTGCTCATCCCGCCAAGTGCCCCCCTCAGTGCCCATCACCCAGTCACCCCAACCCCCCACCCACTTCCCCTTCCACTACCCCTTGTTTATTTCTCAGAGTTAGGTGTCGTAATGTTTTTTAAATCAAGGGGCTTTCAAAGCATGAACACCATCTTGACCTGAAGTCCCAGTCTGGCGGGCATTTTCATAGTATCAGTCAATCTGCAAACAATGATCCCAAGCTGCCCAGAATGTACCCTGCCACCCACTGGCTCAGCGCTCCAGGTTTTGATCCTGGGCCAGGGAGAGCCAGGGAACATGCAGAGCCCTGCCTGTGAGCTCGCAATGTCTATAGATAGTCTCTAGTTCTCATGCCTGTGCACTGCAGGGTAGAACCAGCTCCTGAGTTCCTACAAAGTGTCTGAGCCACAGTTCCCCATAAAGCAAGCACCCACCATTTGAGTCCACACTGCCCCAGTCTGCCTACCAGGCTCACTCTTTGGAGCCTCTTACCCTAGCCTTGTCTAGATTTATGTTTCAAACTCTCACTTAAAAAAACCCAAAACCCAACTCCCACCTAATACTACCACTTCAGTCTCAAAGTATTCTCAGACCTCTCAGATGAAACCTGCCTGCATAAAACTTGCTCCAGGTGTCTCTCAAGCATACACCACACTACTCCTGGTCTGATCCCAGCTTATGCCTTCTCCCTAGCAAAAGCTCTCACCCCCACTAAGCATTCTACTCACAGTTACACTGTGTGTATGTCTGGGGGGGTTGGGTGCCACACATCCAAGCAATGCTCCAACACCAGCTGGGTGTCCTACAATTCAACTCAATTCTGACACTATTTATCTGGAGATTAACAACAGATCCCATGGATTAAGGGCTAAGTCTGACAAGATTGCCTCCACACCTCAACTTCATGTACCAATCACAAGTCCTGGTTGTCATCTGTACTTCTGACCAACTGGTTATACGTTGGAGGTTCTAACAAATCCCTCTGCAGGTTTGATTAATTTGCCAGAGTGGCACACAGAACTCAGAGAAACATTTTACTTACTAGATTACTGGTTTACTATAAAAGGATATAACTCAGGAACAGCCAGATGGAAGAGATGCATAGAGCAGTGTATAGGGAAAGGGTGTGAAGCTTCCATGCCCTCTCCAGGCATGTAGCTTTTCCTGAACCTCCATGTGTTCACCAGCCCAGAAGCTCTCCAAACTTTGGCCTTTTGGGTTTTGATGGAGGCTTTATTACATAGCCCTGATTGATTAAATCATTGACCTATGGCTATTGAACTCAATTTCCAGCTTCTCTCCCCTATCCAGAGGTTGGGGGATGGGACTGAAAGTTCCAACCCTCTAATCACAGGGTTGGTTTCCATGGCAACCAGGCCCCATCCAAAGGTGCTTTCCAAAAGTCACCTCATCAATGTAACAAAAAACAACTTTATGGTTCTCAATACTCAGGGAATTCCAAGGATTTTAGGAGATTTGTGCCAGGAACAGGGACAAAGACTAAATATACATTCCTTACTATAATATCACACCCCCGTACACCTGAGACTGAACAAGAGACATGACATTCATGCATACTCACATGTAACTCTTACCACAGTTTGTAAAGAACTGTTACCACTTTTATCTACCATAACTATAACAGTTGCCTGCTCGCAACGTGCCAGGATCTGTGCCAAGTACCTGATCTGCAATAAATCACCTGATACTTACAACAACCCTATAAAGTGGCTACTATTATCGTCTTCCCATTTTATAGATGCAGAAGCTGAGACTCAGGTTAACTGTAATCTCTAAGACCCTATAGACACTAAGTGCTGGAACCAGCATTAAAAACCTAGGCTCATCTCAACTTAAAGCCCATGAGATTAGCTGAACGCTACATTACCAAACCAATTCCACTCTTAACACTGATCTTGCCCAAATTCTTTGTGGCATTTGACAGTATCACCAGTGTCTTCTTCTTAGGGAGTACCTCCGCCTCTTCAGGCTTTCAGGAAACTGACCTGGAACAAATTTCCTCTAACCTCTGTCTCTCTTATAGCTTCTCCTTGCTCCATACATAGTATTTCTCAAATTCCCACTTTCTCACATATACCGCTGACTCTTCCATTTCAATATTTCAACATGTTCTATTCTGAACTTGTTACTTATACCCCCTATCTTAGTTCCTGACAACACCATCCAGTCAGGCCAGAGTCAGCCCCGTCACTTAATCCCTCGATGATTTAATCCCATTACAGAGGGCAGCAGATTCCCTCTCCTGAGCACTCTAACTGATGCTGTCCCAACTTTATATCCCTATCACCTGTAGATGGCCCAAAGGCCTCCTTCAGCCACCCAGGACCTACCTCTCATCCTCATCATTCATCCTCACCTGCCATTACCCTAGAGCCCCAGTCATCTCAATCACCTGCTACTTCCCACATGTCAGGCTCTTTAGTGGCACCAGGCCTTTTGCCCTGGCTGTCCCCTCCTCCTAGGGCATGGTCATCTTTTGTCTACCCACATTCTGTCCAAACATCTCCAGCTCTGTGAAGCTATCCACAAAGCCTTCCTCTTGGGTTCTGAGCAAGGACAAGGTGCTTACTTCTCAGCCTACCCTGGACTCAATACCAGAGCCTAATGCAACTTTTTTCTGAGCATCCTGCTCCAGTAGCACATTCCAGGCATCAGGAACTCTCTCAGCAGCAAGTGAGCACATGGAATCTTCTCTTCCTTTCTGTCTCCAGTCCCAGCCCAGCTTCTAGCCTTCATCAAACATTTAGGTAATTAACTGACAACTGGCAACAGACACAAAAAAGCAGTTTCTCACCCCAACAGGGGCGTGTAATGTTCAACTCTGTTTTCCAAGGGAAGCGATCAGAAGCCTGTGCACACATAAGAGACGTTTTGACAGAGGCGCCAACATCTGAAGTCAGCAAGAAGGCTTAAATGAAAGAATTAAGAGAAACAGATCTCAGTCATAGCTCTATGCAGAAGGCTACAAGGCTAAAATCTGCATGAAATAGGGGCTGCATGGCATAAATGCCATCATGCCTTACAGTGGCACTGAACAAAGTCAGCAATGAATCTCTAGGTCTCTCAGGCACCTCACACACACCCCACATCCCCACATTGTACCAGTCTGAACTTCTGACTTATCGGCCTCTGACAAGCTTTGAACTGTTTCTCCTACCAGTCACCAGTCTATCCCATACCAGTTCAAATCTGAATGGTGAAATACTTCAGCTGGAAAGGGTAATCAAAAAAGAAGTACAAATGGCTAATAAATACATGAAAAAAAAAATCAAAGCCAGCAGTAATGAAAGAAGTACAAATCAAGACATGATACTACATTCCATCTGTCCAACTGGCAAAATTAAAAGCAACTCTTCCCTGCTGGAGGTGTTGGCAGCCTGCCAGCTGTGCCAGGCGTGTATGATGAAGTGAGCAGAAGATGAAGGCAGAAGAAACCTCTGTAGCCTTGAGTGGTCTTCAAGAGTCAATTCACCTCTGTCCTCCAACATTTCACATTTAGCAGAGTCTTGCTGAGCGTGAGGTCGGGAGCGTGTACTTGGGGAGGATGGGGGGGCGGAAAGTGTGGGGAAATGACCCCCTCTGTACACACACACAGATCTGTGGTATCTAAACATGAATGCAGTCATGCTTTATCCAGCCCTGCCACACTGATATTCCAAGGATGGTAGGGCTAACAATCAGCTGCTATTGGCTTACAATTTAGAAGTAGGGTCAAGATTCATACTCAAATCTGTAGAAAACTGGCAAACAGAATTAGATGCTGTGGGAGAAGAAAAAGTGTTGGGTATGTTCAGAAAAGAGATTACTTCCAACTGGGCTATGAGGGTGGATACAATTTTGACAAAGGTATAAGGAGAAAAATATTCTAGGGGTAAAGGAAAGACAGGTCACAGATGATGACATCTCAATGTGTTAATTTAATCACTGAGGTCTCCCCAGTCTTCACATTTTTCTAACCTAGTATTTTCCCTCCTATTAATTGGGTAAGTTCCAGTAGCCCCAGGAAATGGATGGACATTTGGTTATGTGCCAAGCACTGTCCTTACACACTGCACATATAAGCTCATTAAATCCTCAAAACACCTTTAAAGTGAACATCCTTAGGCCTGTTTTCAGATGAGGAATCTGAGGCTCAAAGACAACTCAATTTGCCCAAGATCACAAAACAAATCAGTGCCGAGAAATCAGATATCAACTCCTTCATCCATTCTTTCTTCTATACCATATTGTCTCACTTCAAGACCACTTTCCTTTTTCAAAGTAAAGCCCCCAAATTGAACTACAAATTAAATGCATTCTCTATCAAAATCTCAGTAGGCTTCTTTGATGAAATTGACAGGTTGATCTTAAAATTCATATAATAATTCAAGGGATGCAGAAGAGCCAAAATACTACTTAAAAAGAACAAAAGCAAAGGACTCACACTTTATAACTTCAAAACTTACTACAAAGCTACAGCAATCAAAACTGTGTGGCATAAAGTGCTGGCATAAGGACAGACATAGAGATCAATGGAACAGACCTCAGAGTCCAGAAATAAATCTGTACCTTTAAGGGCAACTGATTTTTAAGAAGGATGCCAAGACAACTGAATGGGGGGAAAAATAGTTTTTTCAACAAATGGTGCTGGGACAACTGGACACCCATATGCAAAGAATAGAGTTGGAACCTTATATCATATATAAAAATTAACTCAAAACAGATCAAAGACCTAAATGTAAGAGCCAAAACAATAAAACTCTTAGAAGAAAACATAGGGGTGAATCTTTGTGATCCTGGGTTAGAACAAGGCTTCTTAGTACCTAAAGAACAGCAACTAAAGTGAAAACAGATAACTTAGACTTCATAAAAATAAAATGCTTTTATGCTTCAAAGGAAAGAAAGTAAAGATAACAAGAAAGTAAAAAGATAACTCAAAGAATGTAGGAAAATATTTGCAAACTGTGCATCTGATAAGGGTGTTATGCCCAGAATCTATAAAGAACTCTTATAATTCCACAATAGAAAAATAAATAGCCCAATGTAAAAATGGACAATGGGCCTAAATAGATATTTCTTAAAAGAACATATACAGATGGCCAATATGCACATGAAAAATTCAACATTATTAATCATTAGGGATATGCAAACCACAGCAAGACACTACTCCATACCCACCAAGATGGCTAAAAATTTTTAAAGTACATAACAATAAGTATTTAAAAAGATAGGGAGAAATTGGGACATATACCCACTGCCAGTAAAAATGTAAAGTGGTAGAGCTGCTTTGGAGAACAGTCTAGCAGTTCCTCAAAAAGTTAAACATATAGTTACCATATGACCCAGCAATTCCACTCTTAGGTATATATACCTAAGACAATTGAAAACCTATGTTTACACAATGACCTGTAAATGAATGTTCATAGTATTATTCATAATAGCTAGATTGTAGAAATAATACAAATGTCCACTTAAACTAATGATTGATAAACAAAATTTGTCATACCTACACAATAAAATATTACTCAGCCATAAAAAGGACTGGAATACCAATACATGCTACAACATGGATGAGCCTTGAAAACATGATTTCGAGAAAGAAAAGCCAGTCACAAAGACCACACATTGTAGGACTCTATTTTCATGAAATTTCCACAAAAAAAGATTTATAGAGACAGCAGGAGTAGGGATAGATGGAGAAAATGGGGAATGAGTACTAATAGACATGGGGCTTCTTCTGGGGGGTAATGAAAATGTTCTCAAAGTGATTGTAGTGATGGTCACGTAACTGTGACTCATTATATGGTATGTGAGTTATACCTCACCAAAGCTGTTTAAAAATTCAAAAGTAAAGTAGCACATGCTCTGACAGATGGAATGTACAGAAAAGTATAGCAAAGGACAAAAGTGTCATTCATGACCACCAGAGATAAGCATTACTAACATTTTGGGTTTTTTCCTTCTGAAATTTATTTTCAATAATTACTTTCATGCTTGAAACTATAAGCAGACACTATCTTATGGGGAATCTTCCTCAGAATAACCCCCAGTACCACTCCCTGGACACTTGGTCCACCCTTTGTCCCTACCTACCACCATTCTCTCCTTGAACCCCCTGCCCAGGATCCTTGTCCTCACCCAGATGGTGTCCTCTGTGACTCTAATGTCGCTCCCCTGACTGCCCGGTGGAAGAGCCCTAACTCTCCTCATCGACTGCCCAGATATCCACTCCTCAGTGAAGCTTCCCCAGAGCCCTCAGCAGTTGCTTCTCCTGACACTTCTTTCAGGGATCACCCTTCGTTCTTGTGAGGGGCATCTACTCTTAACCTGGGCTCTTCAGTTGCAAATTCAGTATTCCCCTTTAGGAGAAAAGGACTAGGGGAAAGGAGAACATTTGGGGTTAGGATACTGGATGAGGAGGTTGAAACTCCTCTCCTCAAGTGCCCCACCTTCCCCCTGGTGTCCTCAGCAGCCACAGCCTGTCCACAAAAAAGGAGTGGGGCTTGGACCCCCTTTCCACTGATCTCTGAGGTTGCAGGAAAGAAGCCAGGTCAGTCAGCCTGAGTTTTCTCATGCTTGACCACAAAAATCTGGGTACAGTGCATTCCAACTAACACAAAAAGATCGATCTCTCTTGCTCTCTCTCTCTCTCAAAAGAGATGGACTTATTCTGAGATTGCAGAACTCAGGAAATGGAGCCCATCTCCTTGTTATCAATGTAAAAACTGAGCTGAGCTATTTGTGATCTAAATCAAAATAGAACAGTGTCTGGCAAACTCATTTTTCTCAGGTCCCGGCAGCTCCCCAAGATACATTGTCTACTGATGGGGGTGGGGGGAGAGACAATGGCAACTGCCAGGAGCCATTGATCACTTGTTTTATGTGCAGAATGAATCTTTAATCACTGTCGCTTCAGAAAGAAAGGGGAAATTGAGATGGATTCTCAAGTGCCAAAGGCAGAGAGCTTGGTAATTGTAGCTCTTTCATTAAAACTTTGGAGCGTAATAAGTTAGCCAGTGGTTGTTCATCTCCGCCTTGGCGTCCACATCTTGGCTCATCGCTAAGGGTGCAATGAAGAGCCCTAAGAGCCATGGGTAGTCTCTCCTCAGTGTGAGCCCAGGCCTCAAGAATCTTATCAGATGGAATGTGACCTCTCGGCCTGGCATTTGAGGACCTACCAAATGGACCCAACTGTACCTCTCCTGCTCTATCACTAACTACTCCCTGAGCCTCGGTTTCCTTATTTGTAAAGAGGAGCAAAACCCTGCATTGCCTCATTCACCGATGCTATTTTATTCTTCTGCCCCACCTCCTGCACTAGTTCTTCCTTTTGGCGGTGACGTTTATTTATGTCTTCATTCGTTTTGCAAATAATTATTAACTGCTTATAGTGTGCTCATTGGTTAGCAAGAGGAGTCATGGTCTCTAAGCACCCACCCCCTTGGGGCTTTACACCTGGAGCACACACTTCCAATGGGGGAAATACTGCCCTTTGGTTCTGGGGAAGCTGAAAAATACCTTACTCTTTTTTCTTTTTTTTTTTAAGATTTATTCATTTACTCATGAGAGACATAGAGAAAGAGAGAGGCAGAGACACAGGCTCACAGAGAAGCAGGCTCCACGCAAGGAACCCGATGCAGGATTCGATCCCGGGACTCCAGGACCATGCCCTGGACCGAAGGCAGGCGCTAAACCACAGAGCCACCCAGGGATCCCAATATCTTACTCTTTTAATATATAAAGCACAAATATTCATGCAGTATGTAAACATATATATAGCATATTTTTAAAATCTCATGAGGGAAGGGAAGAATGATTAGGGAAAAAAAATGTCTGAAAAGGCTCCTTAGGGGAACAATAATGAAAAGACAGTCACTTGTCTACACTGGTTGAGAGTGACTTTCTGCCCTTTTTATCTACCTCATGCTGCACAACTCAGTGCAATGTTCCCTACTACAAAAAACAAAACCAAAAAAAACCCTTCGCTGAACACCCATTTTTCTTTCCCTCTCCTCTCTGTTCCCTTGACAACCTCTACACAGCAAGTTCATGGGACTAATGCCCAAGTTCCCATCCAAGGCTCTGACCTATGGCTCTGTCTCCCTCCCTGGTCTATAGGATGTATGAAGACAAGACTCTTGTCTTGGTCTATATTTACCCCTCAGGACCTAGTGGGTCCGCTGACACTTCACTGGTGTTCAGTAAATGTTGAATGGGTGAGGGAGTGGCAGTACATATCTCACTCTGCTATTCCCAGGGTGGAGAAAAAAGCAGTTAAAGGAAACAACATTTATTGAGACCCCCGTGTGCCACACACCATGACAGTCCATGGCACAGCCTACCTCATTTCCATGTTCACCACAGCCCTGCAGATACCAGGGCAGAAGCTGTTACTCCTGGAGAAAGGAGAGTTCATCAAGGTCCCATGCAGTGCTGTGCCGAAGCCCCCTTCTGTGGCTCCCCAGAGCCTATTAAATTTTCAGGGATTTTTCAAGCCAGGTGTTCAACTATTGATAGCTTGAAATTAGCTATCATGGGAGTATTTACACTATGGAAATGGGCAAACATTACAAATCAGGGTTTTTTCTTTCCCCCTCTGAGAGCCAGTTTATCAGTATATCACTGGTTCCATGTCTAGCAAGTAACAGCCAGGAAACAGGACAGGTTTTTCCATTTACCCATACTCCCCCCTACCAGCTGTAGGGGCAGGGGTGGGGAGGTAGAAGGAGACAGTCTTCTGTGCACTAGAAGACTTCATCCAGGATCTCACCTGCTACCACTTTTCTTTCACTGAAATGTCTTTCCTTGCTCTTTAGTAAATTACTGTCAGAAAGTGAGAAGAGAGGACCCCTGAAAATCACCCTTCTGGAATTTGGAGTCACTTCTGCTCTCTAAGGAGGCAGAGGTCAGGGAGGAGAGGCCAGAAGCCCTCCTCAGAATTCATACCCCAAAGCTAGTGTCCAACAGGCCTCCAGTTACCCTCACAGGAAGTCTTGCAAAAGCCTTTCCTATATACCACAACCATTTGTTTGCCCGTCTCTGGAGTACAGGTCAGTTAGGGCAGGCACCAAGGGTTTTGACCTCTGCATCCATTTCTAGAGTGCAGCCCAGTGCCTGGCACACAGTTGGCAATCGATTGATGTACCAGACCCAGATGCAGCTCATCGGGGGACCAATCCCATACCATCTCCAGGGAAGGCGAGCAAAATCTCTAGCAGATTTTAACAAACTGAGTCAACCTCAAAATTCTTTAAACAGTTCTTCTAATCCCTTGACCCTTTTGCATTTCCCACAAGACTCAAATAAAATTTCAAAATGCCTTGAGGATGCGCTGGCTGTAAGTTTGAAATGCTAAATGTCTTATTAGACAAAGGACTTTGGGCCTGACTCCTCTAGAATGCAGATCTGCTCGGAGTAGCATCAGCAATAGCTGGAGTTTCACCACATCACAGTGTCATTAGCAACCAGACAGAGTTATTCAGCACATACCTTTTAATGTCGAGTCTCCGTTTTCTGACTGCTTGACAAGCCAGGGAGGATAAATAAAGGAGGCTCCTGGTGCATCTGGCTTTCTTTCACATTAGGTTCTGTGATGGGATCCCTGATTTAAGACCGGGATCCAATTGAGAGCTGTGCTCATAGCACAATAAATAATAGGGAAACATCAAGCCTGAACTGGTGTGCTGTGTTAGTCCAGGACCACGTACTATGTCATTATTTATCATCAAGCAAATCATTATTTTGGTTTCTAGAAAAGGATACCGTATGTAGAATTAATACTGAAGGGAGAAAGAAAAAGGAATTCAGGGAGGAAGAATGTCCTTGTTGGGGAATAAGAGTCAACAGGTAAAAATAAATTTCAGTGGATGTGTTCAAAATAGTTATAAGAGACAGTGAAGGTTTTCTTTTCCCTGGCCGCTTTTGTCGTGATTTCTCCCAATGTCCCTCTTGCAATTGACATTAGGAAAAAAAGAGTAAAAAGGATTCCTTATCAACACTGATCATGTAGCCTAGATTTTTAACCAGAATTTCAACGTGCTAGGAGTCTTTGAAATAAGGATTATTCATGAAGTTACACCAAAACACAATTTAATTCTGCCATTTGTAAGACTTTTTATATCAATAAATTCACAAATTAGAAAAAAATATTCCATGTTAACCCAACAACCCAAATTTTTAGAAACTACGTATCCTCAATATTGTTATTTCCCCTTCAGCCTCCTCTCCTTTTTAAATCTGTATAATAGCTTGTGAGGTACACTGAATCACAGATGCAGGGGTTGAGGTGCAGAGGTGGAGTAAGTTGCACAAAGCGTCCCAGCCAACAAGTGCTGGGCCTGGGCTTCCCTCCTGAGGTCACTGTCTCCCAGTGTGTGGCTTCTACTAATCCTCACCTCTATCCCAACCCAGTCCCCTGAGCCCTTCCAGCCCTACTTCCTGATAACACTGGGGCATTCCCACAAAGGCAGGGTGAAGGATGCCCTGGTGATGTCCCTCTCCTCCTCCTCCTCCCACAATGGTCCTGTCACTTCCAGAGAAGCCTCTAGAGACTGTGTTCCTTTGAGTCTCTGACACCCCTGGCAACCAAGGCCTGCCTGCCTGACGGGGTCAGCCATGGAATTGGGTGGGTGGCACAAGCTCAGGTTGGAAGCCCAGGTGCAGCTGACAATGGGAGATGTACTCAGCTTTGGTGACTCTAGATAACCTCGGGCGATCCCCCCACCCCCTCCATGGCGGCAATGACCCATTGGAAAGTCTGGCCTATCAACTCTCAATGGTAGTCCCCAGGCCTACCATGGTGACCACGAGTGGTGGGGAATCAGAATTCGATTCCGGAGAGGGAGCCTGAGAAACAGCTACCACATCCAAGGAAGGCAGAGGCGTGCAAACTACCCACTCCTGACCGGGGAAGGTAGTGATGAAAAATAACAATACAGGACTCTTTCCAGGCCCTGTCATTGGAATGAGTCCACTTTAAATCCTTTAACGAGGAGCCGTTAGAGGGGAAGTCTGGTGCCACCCTACCCTCCAAAACACCCCCACCAAGAATGACAAGGATTCGCAGTTGTGTTTCCCCAGCTCCTCCTCTCTAGGCCACACGGTAAGTGGAAACATCCCCATTTTACAGACAAGGCAAGTGAAGCTCTCGGATGCAGAGTCACTTGCCCACCTCACGTAGTAAGTGGCATTCATGACTCCAACCCACATCTTGGATTCCCAGATGCCTTTATTTTTCCCTGATAATAAACGAAGTCCCAGTGTGGGCCACTTGTGGTGCCCAGAGGCTGATTCTCCAGGCCTCGGTGGCTGCAAAGACCACAGACCTTGGTATTAAGGAGTCCAGGTGGAAATACCTGGGCGCTTCCTCCGCCTCTCCCGGCCCTGACGCCCTCGTTTCACTGGGGAAGAGGAAACTGGTGGCTTGCGGGGGTGCGGGGAGACCCTGTCCACCCCCGGGATGAGCCAGCAGCAGATGCTCACACAGGCGAGGCCCTGTCTCCCCCCGCCCCCCCGGGATGGGCAGGTGGCAGGTGCCTACACCGACGAGGACCCGTCCCCCCCGGGATGGCCACTCCGAGTCAGGCCCTGGCCGGTCAGGCTGCTGCAGGCGGGGTGCACACCCAGCCCCAGGTGCACACGCAGCCCCAGGCGCACACCCAGCCCCAGGCGCACATGCAGCCCCAGGCGCACACCCAGCCCCAGGCACACACCCAGCCCCAGGCACACACCCAGCCTCAGGCGCACACGCAGCCCCAGGCGCACACCCAGCCCTAGGTGCACACCCAGCCCCAGGCACACACCCAGCCTCAGGTGCACACGCAGCCCCAGGTGCACACCCAGCCCCAGGCGCACACCCAGACCCAGGTGCACACCCAGCCCCACCTGCACTGGGCTCCTCCAGCGGCGCCGGGTCCCGTCCTCGAGGGCTGCGCAGCGGGAAGGTGGGGGCCAGCAGCGGCTTCTCCTACCAAGGAGGGAAGTGACGGGGCTACAGACGTAGCCAGCAGTCCCTTGGGGCCTGATTACCGGGCAGTCGAAGCCCCGCTGACGGCTGACATCCCTCTCAACCCTGAAACACCGCCGGTTGCCTTCCTGGTCTGAGGTGTCTGCCCAGGTGCCCAAGTGGAGGGAGGCACAGGGGGCTCCGGTGGCCTCCGGGGTCATTCCTAACCAGCGCCCGGGAAATCTCTGGCTCCAAAAGAAGCTGAGGGTTTGGGCCTGCAAGGGAGAGGTGCTATCCTGGAGGAAAAACCCAGAAACACAAAACAGAATCCCGGAAACGCATCCACTTAAACTCCCTAAATTAACAGGTGTAGACACTAGAGCCAGGAGACAGAAATGCCTGGTAACTAGCACACAGCTACAAGGTGGTAGCAGTGGTGCCTGAGTGCTCAAGCCAGCCTTTCCACTAGGCCTAAGTTGCCTCTTCCCCTTAGTGCTTAGATCCTGTCCTTGGCAGAGGCCTATACCCTCCACCCACCCTAGAAGCCATTGCCAGATTAGCCATTACCAAGACTCACTTTTACTCTATCACCCTCTACCCACCCACCACTTCCAGCAGCTATTCCATAAACTACTCAGTAATGAATGAAACAATTCAGCCAGCATTCCGGGACCTCCCTTGGTGTAGCTTGATACAGCCTTTCTAGCCTTATTCATCCTTCCCATTAATCCATTCATTCAACAAATATTTGTTGTGTACTGAGTTGAAGCAGGCACAGAAATAAAGTGATCAAGAACAAAACTGTTGCTATCCTTAAAAGTTCCTAATTTAGTTGTAAGAAACATCCACGTAGAAAGAAAATTATCGTACAATGTACTAAGGAACAGGAAACAGACATTTGCTAGGAAATATGGGTACCCAGAGAAGGACTTCAGTACAAAGCCAAAATGAAGAGGGACGTTACATTTAGGAGAGTCCTCCAGGAAGAAAGATACCTGAGTTGAATTTTAAAGTGAGCAATGGCCAGTGAATGGGAAGGACCAGAGGAGAAGGACACCAGGAGAAGGACAGCCAACGTGAGAACAAGGCACAGAGTTAGAATGTAAAGCCCACGTCATAATCTTTTTTACCTCTACACTCTTGGTGACTCAGAATCTAAAAAAAATATAACTTTTTAATAAATGGCCACTAGATGAATGGATGAGGCATGCCAGGAACTTCAGGAAGTTCCATGTTGCTATGACACCAAAAAAGTGAGGCAGGTGGACATGATGCCACTTAGGTGACAGGGCCAGGAGAGGAGTCACACTTCAGGCCATGGAAGGCTGTGTATATTGTTCAAAGAGGCTTAAACTTGATAGTACAGGTCAAGGATTCTTAGAAACTGGCCTCTAGAGTCCAGTGTCCTCTCCCCTGAAGTTTAAAATTTGTAAGTGAGCAATCTAAAAAATCCAGTAAGCCAAGTTTTATGTGTGAATTCAACTTCTATCAGATCCTAAAAGGAGCTCATGACTCCAAACATGCACAGGATAGCTGAAAGAAGGGGTGAAATATGTTTAGTTTGTAGGCCAGAGACGGCCAATGTGAGATTTATTATTTATGTGGATCCCACTGATGTATGAGAATCGGGGCTTTGTCTTTTCCACTGCTATATCTCTAATACTTATCACCATGTTTTATACAGGATAGATATTAAATAGGGAAAGAATGACAGCTGTGTGGAGTGGAGGATGGGCTTGAGGGCACAAGACCGGAGGCACGGAATCTGTTAGGAGGCTGTTGGAGTAACCCTGAATGGAAGCAGGGGAGGCTGTTGGTATAGAATAAAAGTGACATATTTGAGAAATGTTTTGGAAGTAAAATTAACAGGATTTGATGCTTTACTGGGCATAGGAGGTGAGGGGGAAAGAGTAGTTAAGGACGATTCGCACTTTTCCAGCTTGACAGAGAGCTACGCAATGGTGCCATGGACAGAAATAAAGGAACCAGGAAGTAGAGTATGTTAGGAGTGGCTGGTGGTTCGTTCTGTTGGGCTGTGGCCAGCAGGAGCGGCCAAGATGACATCCAAGGGAAGATGCTAAGTAGGCAGGGCACAAGAGGCTGAAGCTTGGAGGTAGGATTTAAGCTGGAGACAGACACACCCATAGGGATGAGAATATAAAAGTATTGAAACCCTATGAGTGAATGAGGCCACGAAGGGAGAGTAAAGAGGGAGCAGGCGTGCTATTAAAAAAAAAAAAAAAAAAAAAAGAGGAAACAAGGTAAGGCTAATCAGAGTGGTGAGGCTGGGAAGCCACGGGCTGCATTGAGAAAGCAAGACTTGAGCAGAGGCCTGATGGGAGGGAAGATGTTCTCCTGATTGGTATCTTGGAGAAGAATGTTCCAGAGAAATGTAGGTGATTAACCAACTCAGTTTGCCAGCACTGCAGGATTTTCCAGGATATGAGACTTCAAGGGCTAAAACCAGTACTAACACCAAGGCTCTCAAAAGTAAAACCCTAAGAAAGAAAACAGCTAAAGGCCCCAAGGCAGGAGCATGCCTTGTGTGTGCCCAATGTGTTCTAGGATGCCCGTGGGCCAGAAGAGAGCAAGTGAGAGGAGAGGAAGAAGAAGCACAAGCCACAAAGTCACCTGCATGCCCAGTGTATATTGAACCCAGGTGTGTGTCCGGTGTACATACTGAGTACAAGGAATATACCCAATAATAAGATAGGGGAAGGTATAAGTTTCACTGTGATGATTGTCCGACAAACATACCTTTCACAGCAACTTCATCATGTTGTGCCCACCCCAGACTGCCAGGTAACAGAGGCGCCCCTGGCCCGCCCTCATGGGCTGCACACTCCAGCCACTGCCCCTTTAATGAGACTGCTATCCAGCCTTTCATTGGCTTCCAGCGACAACGTCCTGAGCAGCACGACCAGCCCAACCCAGAGACAGAGCGGGACACTGCCTGTTACAAATTCATAATCATACCACCCCCACCTCCCACCCCAACCCTGGCAGATTCCATTCTACCATGTTCCTTTGCCCTTGGGGAGAGACAATGGCTTCCTCCAAGGGGTCTCCAGACACTTGGTGACCCAGTAAGACGGCAATGAGGAAGGTTCCTTCTGAAGTTCTCAAGATTTCAAATAAGCCACTGAAATAATGCTCACACATTCTCTTCCATTTTATAAAATATAAAGATGTATATGTGGAACTGACTCCTAATTAATTAATGAAGTTTGCTTCTTTCAGAAACACCTCATAGAGCATGGAGCTGGTAAGGAGAAAGATAGTGAGGGGGCTCCCTAGTGTCAGGAGATTAGGGAATTCTGGGTTAAAACTTCAGCTAAAATGAAAATGTGTTATCTGAGTAAAGCAAATGCATTAGGCTATCATCATTTATTAACACTTGAGTGTAAATGAGCTGGTGAGATTAGCTATTCAAAAGCCAAAGATTTGAATGGCACCAGGAGAAGAGAAGGAGGGTGACAGGACACCAGGAAGAGCCAGGACCGTCCAAGAGCCAGGACCGTCCTACACAAAGAACGGAAAAGAGGCATGGATCCAGGAGTCAGAGAATCTGGTGTCAGAGGTCCATGAAAATAATCACAGGCCACAGAGCAATTTGACATTCTCTTCTTCCTTTGCCTTTCACAGCACAGGTTGGTGAGAGTTCTAACTGTCCTCTAAAAGGTAGGACAAGGAGAGCCAGGTGCCCTGGGTTCAAAGCCCAGTTCTGCCATTTGACTAGCTACATGATTTGAGGAAACTCACTTAACCTCTCAGGGTCTCCCTATCCTTAAAAAGGAGGTAACTATAGTGCCAACCTCATAGGGCTTCTGTGAGGATTAGAAGAGCTAAAGCATGGGACTCTCTTAGAGCATACTTGACATAAATGTTAGCTGTTACTTTATAAATGAGGATACAAGGCATAATGAGGTGAAGATATTTGGCCAAGGTCACCAGCAACAAAATAACAAAGCCTAGATTAGGAGGCTTCATCTTCCCTGAGAAAAGGAGTCATCTAGGAAACTTAGCTACAGAACCCTGATTCCCAGGCCCCAACTGGGATTTCTGATTGGATGGGGCAGGTGGGGCAGGTAAACTGTAGGAGAGAGTAAGAATCCGGAGGGAATGGCACTCCCCAGGTGATTCTGATGTAGGAGATCTGCAGGGGGCATTTGGGGAACACTGGCTTAGACTTGGAGACTCTTCCACGTGTACTTGGCATTGTCCAGGAGACCACGAGGCCCAAGCAGAGCCCTTCTTTCCAAACCCTGGACCAACCACGTAGAGCTCCTGCTCCTGACTTACTGTGTGTTTTCCTTTCTCTAGTTTCCAAGGGGAAAAGTGCTGCACAACCAATGTCAGAGCGGGGGGAGTTTTCTTCAAGACCAACAGCTTTAAAACCAAGCTCCACTTCAGAGTGGATTTTACCACTGGGGTCTGTAATGGAAATGCTGACATAATCTTAATTATGAGAGAGAATTTCTCTCGGATGGAAATGCGGTGACCCAGAAGACTCCATTTGCAAGTCCTCCTGACCTGTAAGAGGAGATGCCTGGTGGAATATTTTGGGTAATATATTATGCATCTACTTATCCTATGATCCCCATCTGTGGGCTTAGCAAGGCAGTATTTTGAAGAAAGGGAGAAAAAAATATGAACACCAGGCTTGAGAACACTCGCCTGGATCAGAGACCAGGGTGAGCTTTCTACTCTGCAGTGTTTTGCATTTCATATGAAGTGAAATCTATTTCAGGTGCTGCTGAAAATGCAGGAAAAGTACCAGTGACTGGAGTCCTAGGAATTAAACTGGCCTCAGTTCAGAGACACAGAGTGGTCTCACACCATCATTCCTGCATATTCATAATTCGCCAATGTGAAGAGGTCTTTGTTACTCAAAAAAAAAAAAAAAAAAAAAAAAGGAGGAACGAAGAAGAAGAAAAAGAGAGTAAGGGGGGGAAAGTTCCTCGGAAAGTGTCCTCTCATACAAATTGAGGGGTTCCCTTCACCCCAGCCCCAGGAGGTACCTGTGTGTTGCCCACATCTGTCCTTTAGCATTTGACTTTATGTGAGGGCTGCCAGTTACTGCCTTGCTGACGTGGTGATGGTGTGGGTTCAAGGTTGAATCAATTACGTAGAAAGCCAAGTTGCTTCCCTGGAGAGTGGGGAGTATTTCGGTCTTTGGCTCTTGGCTAGGATAACTGGGCAGATCCCTAAGCAGGCATGGGTAGCCACTGTAACTCTGTTTCTCAATGGAAACCAATGAAAGTGAACTGGTGCAGCCACTCTGGAAAACTGTGTGGAGGTTCCTCAAACAGTTAAAAATAGACCTGCCCTACGACCCAGCAATTGCACTGCTGGGGATTTACCCCAAAGATACAGTGAAACGCCGGGACACCTGCACCCCGATGTTTCTAGCAGCAATGTCCACAATAGCCAAACTGGAAGGAGCCTCGGTGTCCATCAAAAGATGAGTGGATAAAGAAGATGTGGTTGATGTATACAATGGAATATTACTCAGCCATTAGAAATGACAAATACCCACCATTTGCTTCGACGTGGATGGAACTGGAGGGTATTATGCTGAGTGAAGTAAGTCAATCGGAGAAGGACAAACATTATATGTTCTCATTCATTTGGGGAATATAAAAAATAGTGAAAGGGAATAAAGGGGAAAGGAGAAAAAATGAGTGGGAAATATCAGAAAGGGAGACAGAACATGAAAGATTCCTAACTCTGGGAAACAAACAAGAGGTGGTGGAGGGGGAGGTGGGCGGGGGGTGGGGGTGACTGGGTGACGGGCACTGAGGGGGCCCCTTGATGGGATGAGCACTGGGTGTTATGCTATATGTTGGCAAATTGAACTCCAATAGAAAAGAAAAAAAGAAAGAAAGAAAGAAAGAAAGAAAGAAAGAAAGAAAGAAAGAAAGAAAGAAAGAAAAAAGAAAGAAACCAATGAAATGGTGCCCCCCTGAGAGGCCTGAGTACCTGGAGTGTCTGGGGTGGGCTACAAGTAGCTGTAAGCTTCCATCTACATTCATCTAAGTCATTTCGAGTCACTACAATATGTACACATATGTACATTTCCATGAATGCTGACAAACCTATATACTCATGTGACAACACCCTAATCAGGGTAGACAATGTTCCCCTCCCCCTCCCCAGTGTTCCTCATGCCCCTTTGCAGTCAATGTCTCCAAGGGGCACCACCATTTTGGCATCTATCACCGTAGATGAGCTTCGAGTATCCCAGAGCAGCAGTACCAGTGGACTCATGCAGCATGTGCCCATTTTTGTTTGGCTTTTCTCATTCACCATAATGTGTTGGAGACTCAGGATGCCTTTGTGTGTCAGTGGCTTGCGTCGAACCACTTTTTCAATGTTGAGAACTCACTCAATGGTCCCACTGTGCACAGAGGCATTGGTGTTTCTGAGCAAAGAGAGCCTTGGCTCTGCAGGAACTCCAGCATCTATAGCATCTCTTCTGGTTGTGGAGCTCAGGCGGTCCGAGGGAACCCTGGGGTTCTCACATCTTCTCCATCCTTCCTCCCAGCTGCTCCACAGTTCTGATGTAGGGCAGGGATTTCCTAATCCCCAAAAAGTTTGCCATAGCTGCCATGGGTGAGGTGGGCAGAAGAGTCTAGAAGCCCCGAAGAGTGAAAGCTTTTCTTAGCTATGTGAAGAAGGAGGTGGTGGGGCTGAGGGAGGGCACGTTTCCGAGGCCTCCAGAGTCTCCGTGCTAATTTATCCTTCCTCTCAAATTGCCTCCAAACTTCGGTAATAAGCACACTCACAGTTCACTGATGAAATACATTCTTCCAAAGCAATTTTAAAATAATCGTGGTGTATGTGAAACCTTTAAAAAAAAAAAAAAAAAGGAAAGAAAGAAAGAGAGAAAGAAAGAAAAAGACAACCCTGCAGCCAAGTCATCCTCAACTGAGCGGCAACGACAGAATTTCATAATTAGGAAATGTGGTGTCATTTCTGAACGTTATTGCACCTTTGAAAAACGGTATCAAACTGAGGACTGCATATTTGATACCCGATTGATTTCAGATTTCAAGTCAACTGCAGCAAAATAATGAGCTCCCTCTGTCGTGAACGGCTGACTCCAGCTCAGAGGGTCTGGGAGGGGAGGCGTGGAGGGGTACGAGCCCCAGCGCCCCGAGGCCTCTGAAATGGAGCTGAGGGGCCACTGGGCTGGGGGGCATGCGGGACCCCCACTGCCTCTTGCATTAATGCTTTTGCCCAAAGGGTTGTATTTGAACTCAGGCTTTATTTCAAACGCACTTCAATTCTACTCACCAACCCCGATGCTGGGAATCGGGAGGATCAAAGCCCAGGACTGGAGCTGGCTCTCAGTTCCCCCATCACTTCAGGGCGGGCCCGGGGGGCGTGGGGCCCAGCATGTGGGCTGTGATGTCACCCACCTGCCCCCTTCACCATCCCGGTGGGGGTCTCTCACCGCCCGGGTGCTCCACAGCCCACTGGAATTTCATTCATTCAATGAGAGCACCTTGCAGCTGTAAAGGGATGGCCTGTCATTATTGCCAGCATTGTCCTCAAAGCCAGGATGCCCCCAAAGCATTTCTGACATCAGGCCCCTAAGGCCCTGCTGCTGGGGGTGACAGTGCCCTGTGATGCCACCAGTTCATGGGGTTACAACTGTTAGAAAAGGCTTCTTTCCCTTCACCACGGATTTGCTTCCTGTTAGCTCGCACCCACATCACAGCTCCTCAGAGATCTGAGGACGGTTCTGAAGTCCATGGCACGTGTGTGGGTGCCAGGCTCACACAGCCTCCCGCTCTCACTGTGGCTCTCTGATCTGGGGGCTCCCTCCAAAGCCTTGGGTAGACCCCTGGGCACAGTCCTCAATCAGCGCTTGGGATCCCTCACCCTTCGGGGTGGGGGGAATCACTGAAACGTGTCTACACCAATTCCCCGAGTTTCTCCAAAGCTTTAAACCAGGTCACCCACAGTGGGAACTGGCTGGATTGTGGAGGCCGAGAAAAATTAAGGCCTTTCCACCTCAAGTTTAGCATTAGCACAAGTACAGCCATCTTAGGCCCCTGGGAATAAGACCTGACCTTTACAGGAAAAACTGCAGAATGTCCTAGGCAGGGAATCCCATATCATAAAGACAACAGAGCTCAGAATGCCCTCAGCAGAGAATCCCATATCAGATCCTAAGAAGCTCCCCCACCCTTTCCCGCATATTGGAATGGAAAAAATTCCTCCACCCCTTCTGAAGATCCCCTAGACCAGCCCATAAAAAACCCAGCTATAACCCACTTCGGGGTCCAAGCCCCTGCTCTGCTGTGTGGAGTATACTTGGACCCAAGCTCGAGCTTGTAACCCTCGTGTGTTTGCATCGGTGTTGGCTCCGTGGTGGTTTCTCGGATTCGCAATCTTGGGCACAACATGGATAACACACTCTGTCCTGGCCGCCTTTCCTTCCCTGCCTCACTTCCCCACATCCCTTCCAGCATTTTCTGTACTTGCTGAATAAAACACATGTCCCACCCCTTGTCTTGCTGTCTGTTTGGGGGGAAGCCAGCGAAGGCAATGCCCTACTTAATTAAGTTCTCTTCCCCCAGCCGAATATTCCTGGTGCCCATCTCTTATTCCTCATGCAGCACCGTTTCCAGGCCTTAACCGCCGTGGCCACATTCTCACTAGTCATCTCCCTCGCAGAGGTCTCTCTACCAGGTGGTGCCTGGGACAGGATGTGACACTCCCAGAACATCTGTCCAACACACTGCATGTCCCATGGTTTCTCTTGACTACACTTCTCCTCCAAGCCTTACAACTACATTTGCTTTCTCATGATATTTTATCTTATAAACTCCTTGTCTTCTGACTCCAACTACTACTACACCAGATTTGTTTTACTTTGAACTGGGTAAACAAGCTCTCTGTGTCTTTATCCAGACATTTGATCTAATTGTGAGCTAGGACGGGCTCAAGAGACATGACCCCACCACATATTACGAGAGGCCTTCGGTTGGCAGCAATTCATTAATCACATCCTGCGAGGACAATTGACCAGCTCATGACACATCTAATTGTTACCATCAGATCCACATTTTTTGTATTAGACCCACACCTATCACAAGAGACGCTGCAAAGGCTCTACTGAAAATCAGGCCCCTTGTCTAAAAAACTAGAATAGATCCCAGAATCTTCCATCATGCCCCCTGGTCCTGTCCCCACTTCCCTCCCTGGGCCACACGGTATCATCATCTCACTCAAGCTGGGCCAACCTGAAAACCGTTTCTCATCTTTTTGGTTCCCAGGTTCTGAAATGTCTCTCTAGATGCCCTCTGGTAAGACAGCAACTGCTAACCTAGGAGCCGACCTAGAGGCTGGAGAGCAGGGGTCAACAAACTTTTTCAACAAAGAGACAGGAAATACTTCAAGCCCTGCAAGTCAATCTCTGTCACAATTACTCGACTCTGCTCTTCTCATACAAAAATGGTCACAGAGTATAAACAAAGGGTATGGCTGCGGCCCAGGAAAACTTTATCTTTGGGTATTGAAATTTGAATTTCATATCATTTTCACATGTTGACAAATATAATCCCCTTTTTTTTTTGATGCTGTTGTTTTTCCCCCAACCATTTAAAAAATCCTTTCTTAGCTCACAGAACAAACAAAAACAGCTGGAGGGCCAGATTCAGCCTGTGGCCATAGTTTGCTGCCCCGCTTTAGAGAAAGAATAAGCACAAGCTTCGCTAATGCACGGAGTCCCATACTTCCAGCTGTGGGATCTTGGGCAAACCCCTTAGCCTCTGCCTCTGCCCAGCTTCCAGAAGGGGTACTATGGGGAATGAGTGAAGCCAAGCCTGTGCTCAGGAGTGCATTTGCACAGGTGCAAGGTATATCTCAAACCTGATACCCCGGGCTGGCTCTCACTCTGCAAACCTTTCATTTCTAAATGCTGAGACCAGAGGCTTGTAATTTATTTTAGAAATTGGCTGGCAATTTATATCCAAGATGCTCCCTGTGTGAAAAGCTGAATACTAGCCTGCAACCCTTTGGTTCCTTCTGGCCCTGTGTGATCTCTCTAAAATCCTGACAGGAATCCAGCATCTCCAGGAAGTTCCAGCACCCTGAGCTGAACTGGTCTCAGCCTCCAGCCTTGGCCTTTTAAAGGTGCTTGGGTCTTTTCTTGTCTCCAGTCTCAGTTCTCTCTTATACATTCAGAATTTATCTACTCCAGGTTGGAGATCTTTCTCCTTGGCAAAGAGAGAAGACAAGTGCCCTGTGCTCTGCTATATTCTGTGCTCCACCTGCCTACTACACAGGACCATGGACTTTAGGTGGCTCTACAGCCATTTCCCACCTAATCCTTCCTGGGATTCATCCTATAGCACAGCAGTGTTCTCATATTTGCCCTTGGCCTTATGCTCCCTGGGATAGATACGAATGTTTCAACTTAGTTAAGCTATAGGGCCCAGTTGTTTGATCAAATGCCAGTCTTGATGTCACCAGGAAAGTATTTTTTTAGATGAAATTAACATTTAGGTAGTAGACTTTGAACTAAGTAGATTCACTTCCATAATGTGTGTGGGCCTCATCTAATCAGTTTGGCCTTAAGGGCAAAGACTGAAGTTCCTCAAAGTAGAAGGAATTCTCAAGACTGCAGCATTAGAACCCAGTCTGAGTTTCCAACTTGCAGCCCTTCAGAATCTGGACTCAAGACTGCAAAATCAACTCTGACTTGAACTTCCAATCTGTCATCTTGCTTTATGGATTTCAGACTTTTATCTGAGCTGGCTCCTTTGAAAAAAAAAATAAAAGTGTATGTGTGTGTGTGTGTGTGTGTGTGTGTGTTCATCCCATTGGTTTTGTTTCTTTGGAGAAGGCTGACACACTCCTCCCCTCTTTGGTGTGGCTATAGAGGCTTCTTTATGAGCCTTTTCCACCTGTTTCTTTTGGGTCGCTTATAATCACATAGACAGAATGGCATTGGGAGCTTCCTATCTCTGTAACCAGTTTTATCTTTTAAGGCTTTGGGGGGTAAGAATCACCCCTCCACTCTGACTCTTTGGGAGTAATGCAAGGATGATGTTACCCATTCCACTCTCAGCTTCTCTTCTCTCGTAGACAAATTCCATGACAGGGGCCACAGTCCTCTGGGGATTTGTCTTTTCCTACCCCAGATAGAGTCCTTCAGGTCCCAATTAACCAGTTTTCCTCTTTGCTTTCTCTCCCTTTAGAGATGAAATTGTCAGCAAGGCAAGACAAGACATTATCTGTTTTTAGCTGCCTGAGACTCAGGCTGATGGCCAGATGGTTGAAGTCTTCCTTCACTCCTGGATCCTGCCTCCATGCCAGCTTTGTGTTAGGTCTTTAAAAAGTACTATCCATATAGTCCTAAAATAGGACTCCTGTTGCCCTCTCCACCAGCACCCTCCCTCCCTGTTGGGATTTGCACTCCAGTGAAAACTTGCTATACTCCCATTCCCCTTCTATGATTTCCAGTCTATTACTATCAAACATATTATATGATATTCCTTCCCATTATTATATTTCATTGCTGAGTCCCAGGATCAGAGAATCTCAGGGTGAGTAGGGGGCTTATAGGTCACTAGAACCTAGGACCACATTTTCTCTATAAAAACTCCATCAAGAAGTTTAAACACCTTCAGTGACTAGAAACTCATTTTCTGTCACCATGGGTGGCCCTTTCCATCTTTCTTTTTTCTTCTTTTTTACAGCTTTATCTCACCAGGGTGTGGCAGTGGTGACACAGCTAGGGAAGCCCGCAGGAGGGCAGGCAGGGTGCTTACAGCTAGACCAATTAAGCCAGGTTTTCCGAAATGAGTGTTTTGAAACCCAAAAATGAATAGAGAAGGTAAGAAAAGGATGGAAGCCTTTTTGTATGCTTCCCCCATAACAAAATCTGGCCAGGTTTCTACCTGGCAAAATCTATGAAATTTATGTTCCTTCTTGCGACATTTTTTTCCACTTTGTGACTCAATCCCTATTACTGCTATCTCTCAGGTCCTTCAGATTTTTCCTGCCCCTTTGCACCATTTCTTTAAATATAAGAATATGGGCAAAGATTTTTAGCAAGCATGGTACCATCACATGAAATATAAAGAAGAGAGAGAAAACTGCAATGAATGAATGGTTTTTACCAAATCAAAATTAAAACTTTATTTGAAAAACAAAAACTATAGTATCATAGATAAGATCTAGTGCTCAAGTGTTTGTATGTCTTATAAAAATACATTTATAAGAAAAACACAAGCACTTTATAGACAAACTAGGCAAAGGATACAAACAGAAGAAGAAATTTAAATGGCCAATAAACAAATGAGAAAATGCTTAAATTCAGATCAAAAAGATGATCATCGAAATGCCTGTTCAGGAAAATATCACTTTGCACTCATAGGTCTGGCAAATGGTTTTTTGAAAATAATAACATCCAGTAATGGCATGGTTATAGAGAAGTGGAAATGAAAATAAAAAGTGGTAATTTGGGATGTTAATTTTTGCAATATTTATGAAGATCAGACTTTAGATGAATTCTGGTCCACACACCCCTACTTAGAAGACTGTATTCAACAGAAATATTTGTACACATAAGTAAAAAAAATGTAAAAATGTTTAATTGTGGCATTGTAACTATAATGATTATAATAATGATACCTGAAGTAAGTAAATCACCAATAAGGGAAAGGTAGAAAAATTATGCAGTATTCCTACACTGGATGCTATGCGGAAGTTAAAAGAACAAAGCAGATCAATATCCAATGATCTGGAAAGAAGGTTGTCTATATATACTAAAAACAAAACAAAAACAGTTGCGGACCAAACGTACCGATGGATTCCATTCGTAAAGACACGTCTGCACAGACACAGACAGAGATTCATCTGCATTACCTGGATAAAGTCAAGAAGGGTCAGCCCCAAACTGCGTTAACACTGGATGGCCCAGGTGAAGGCAGGAGAACTCTCTATGTAAATCACACCTACCATCTCAGAATTGGGATTATAGGCCATTTTAATTTTGTATGTTTTCCCACACTTCTCAACTAAATATTTTTTTAAATAAATATTTTTAAAAAAATGTCTTGACCACAGCATCTGGCATAACACAAGTGTTCAAAGACAGTAGCCATTATTTTCATAGTATTATGTACTGCACCTAGTACAGTGTCATTCTTCTATACCATTCATGCAGCCCGATGTTGTTTTCCAGACATTCCTCTCTTCTTAGAGGCAGAGGTAACTTTCCCACCTGTCTCTGAAGACTCTCAGCCTCTGACTTAACGTGTTGTTTCCCCTTCTCCTGCCCTCATCACCCATGTAGTTGGTATCACTTTTTCCATGTATTAGAAGAAATGGAAAATAATTGGTGGATCACTTACCTTGATAGGGTCTTCATGCCATGTCAGAGACATCCTTTAGGAAGATAGCTGCATCCCAGATGGGCTAGGCCAACACTATCCAAGGCAGCTTTGAAGCCTTAGGAAAGCCAACCACTCACCAGTTTGGAGTCTTGCTTCAGAGGTGTCACTGGGCACTATAGCGATCAACACATTCCAGTTTGCCAAGACTTTCTCCAATTTAGCACTAAAAATTCCACATTCTGGGCATCCCTTCCATCTCATGCAAACTGGGGTGGTTGGCCATTCTTTTGGATACCTATTATGTTGGGCTCTGTGTTCAGCATTGGGGATGGGTACAAAGATGAACTAGATACACTCTCAAACTGCCAGGTGGCCTTACAATGCTAGCGAGGACAGACTGGGGAACAACTAACCCTATCCTGATGGGATTCACCAAGTGGAGGCATGGGCAGCATGCCCTGGGAGAGAAGCCACAGGGGGACTAAATGCCTTCTAGGATCTGGACCCAATGTTCTCCATGCCATGGGAGCACTTTCATGCTGGGGGCACGTTTCCAAAGGTTCAAATTCTCTTTCCCTGGTCTGCACTATGCCATGTTCTTGCCCACCTCCAGGGCCCTTCTCCATGGCACCTTAGGACTCTTGGAGAATGGCTCCTCCAGTCAAGCCAGTCACTGCCAGGGGGTAAAGAAAAACAAAGGTCAGGCCCTGAGGGCTGCTGGAATAGTCCCAGATTTCTGGGTCTCTCTCTGAACTAGATAGCTTTGAGGGCTGCCCTAATGATACTGCCTTAGTAGACTGGTTCCGAGCCCCAGAATTTCAGCTGACCCAGACACTCTTTCTTCCCTGGGAGCACAATTTATTCATTTGCAATACTTCCCAGGACTCAAGATCAAGTTTCTTTAAGTAAGCACAGTCATAGCTATCACCCAGTCCTTAGAGAAAGTCTTCCCCTGTGTTTGCTGCCCCTCTCCTTGGCCTTCCTCATTAGCAGGTGTTCTCAGTTCTACCTTCCCATTGCAGTTACATGGAGAGTGTTTTAAAGACACTCACTAATGCTGCTTCCCCTCCCCTATCAGACCAATTAAATTTGAATCTCAGGAGAGGGGCCCAGTCATCGGTATGGTTTAAAAGACCCCTGCCAGGTAACTCTAATATTGAGCCAGGGCTGAAGCTACTGGACTAAAGAGTAAACCATCCCACGTGTGGTACATTTAATGCCATAGGGTAATAGTTAAGCACCTCAGCCCCTCCTACCTATCAACTAGATATCTTTGAATCAATTAAATAGAGCTCTTCTATAAAATAATTTAGCCATACCATCTGAAGATAGAAAGGTATCACAGATTTACAACATATATGGAGAGAGAAACATATGAACCTACAGACAGACGCAAACAGAGATGTTACAAATTCCATTCTGAAGTTCTAGTGATGAATCCGGTAAAATAGTACAAAGAGAACTGGTATATAAAAGAAGTTAGATCCAAATTGTGCTTCTGGCAGATGGAATAAGTTAAGGTTGCCTGTTCAGGGTTACAGATTTTTACTAGTATTTGTGGAAGACAGTTAAGATTTTGCACTCACCAAAATTCCAAATCACCTTTTCCCCTTTTGTTTTCCTTCTGATAAGAATGTCTTCCCTGAAATTCACATTTCAAAGAAGTGATCCAGATAGGAGTTCCTGGAGAAGACCAGGTAGAACACTTACATCTCAAAGGCATGGGGAAAGAATGCAAATTGCTTCAACAACGAATTTTGTTTCTTAAGGCCAGAATTCTTACAATACTTAGGAGCCTTTTGAGATAAGTAGGGGAATTCCTAGGATTGGCAAAAAGGATAGGTGGACTTTGATTTGCTGCTACAGCTGCATTTCTGGTTTTGCAAAGATTTGTAAGATAAGGACAGTTGTTTTTAATTCCTCAGAGAATTGAGTGGCAGTTTAAATTATATCAAGGAGCTGATCCGCCTTTCAAACCACCATATTCCTATGTTCTGGATTTAGGGCTGTGTATCTTTGGAATGTCTTAGTAATCCTTTCCAAAAGGCTTCAGGAAGTGTCTTCCCTCACTCTCTGGACACATTTAGCTTAGAGGGGGAAAAAATTCTATTAGGTTCTGCATATCAGCTTCCATTTGGCCAACTTCTGACTACAAAGGTACTTAAAAAAAATCCTTTCAAATACTTAGGTTTCAGCCAAGACAAGCAGCAAATATTCCTGGAAATATTAAATAACCTGAGGCAAGCCCAAAGAGGCTATAGATTATTACCTTCCCTAGATCCAGAGCCACTCCCAAAGATAAACCAGAAGAAAGCAAGACTGACAATTGCCCTGAGGTCTGGCAACAGTTTGGTAGGACTCCAGCCACAAATGAAGTTCAACCCACATTTCTGTCCACACATAGATTGACACAAATGGGATTCAAACCACATTTCTGTCTTTTCATATTTTGGAGTCCCCAACCTGACCAAAGCCCAATTATCAATACACAAAACAAGACAAACAAGAAGGTAATGGCTGTCCCTGGGGAAAAAAGGATCGATAGGCAATGGGACTAGATTTGGAAAGGAAGGGATCACATGAAATTTTATTTTCCTCTGTTGACCAGGTACTATAGGTAGAGATTCTGGTAAGAACTCTCACTTTGCAATGCAAAGGATCCCATCTGTAGCCTCTGCAAGCTGCCAGAACTTGGTGAGGTTGTCCATTAATTTAAATTTTAGTTCCACTTAGCTGTTTACTGTAGTGGTTTACCAGAAAACCCCTCAGACTCCCATCCATCCTGGGTGGGTCCATACGGGAGCACTCCTTCAAAGGTAAATATTGGGGGCATCTGTAAGGTCATTAACTTGGTAGACTTTTTTTTTTTTTTTTTTGTAGACTTGTTTATGGTTATGTGGTTTCTTCTGAATGGAAAGACAAGTTAGAGGATAACTGGAATGAGTATTCAGGTAAAAGAGGATAGAGAGGGGCAGTAGGAGTCATGTCTTTTGTTTTGGATACCTCTTGTGTCTTCAACTTTTCATTAGTTTTTGTAATGAGTCTTTCAAAAAAAATCTATTTTAAAATCTTGAAGCCTTTTGGAAGCTTATGAATACCAATTAAAACAGGTATCCCATTCTGTCTGTTTAATTCAGGAACCCTTGCTTTCAGGTGCACATCTTAAATGAATGATCTTGTCTAATTGGAACATTCCCCCATAATGGGCATTGTATTTTAGGTTGTCTTAAGAGTTTGTCTTTTTAAAAAATATTTTATTTATTTATTCATGAGACACAGAGAGAGAGAGAGAGAGAGAGAGAGAGAGAGAGGCAGAGACACAGGCAGAGGGAGAAGCAGGCTCCCTGCAGGGAGCTCGATGAGGGACTTGATCCCAGGACCTCGGGATCACGACCTAAGCCAAAGGCAGATGCTCAACCACTGAACCACCTGGGTGACCCAAACATTCTTTAGTTTAAATGAGCGTCTAATCATCTCCTGGCAGGTGGTCTTGAAGGGGGAGGGAGAATGAGGAGCCACATGTCTTAGGAAGTGAGCATCCAAATCAGGGAGAAGGGGAGGGAAGAATTGAAGCCCAGCTTTGCTGATGTCATAGATTTGGCTCAAAGATTTTGTTCACATTGATTTGCTTTACTACCTTTTTGGGTCATCTTCTCTCCCTGGATCTTCCATTCTTGAAGATCATCATATCACTGTCCCCTCTTTAACCCAAGGCAGGGAGAATGACGAGAAAAAAAAAAAGAAAAAGAAAAAAAAGAAAATGACGAGAATTAATGCCTTTTTAAAGGAGACCTGTTGATAACAGGTCTATGTGGAGGGGGGAGAGGGCTTCTCATTCCTTGTTTGTTGAGGTCATTCCTGTGGACGAGTAGAAGACGCCAGAACTTGGCCTGCCAGACCCAGAGGCACCAGGCCAGTTCTGAGCTCAGTTTAATTTTACCCACTACGAATCTTTTTCAATGTCATCCAGCACATTACAGGCCTTTGATGAATATAAAACAATAACAATAACAGATCATTGTCTTCAACCTGTAAAACCTTCCTTCGGCACCAAAGTCACAGTTGGGCTGGGCATTTTTGGAAGGGAGTCCTACTCATCTTCTTGTCCTCCAAGCACTCCACCCAGGGTTAGAGAGACTCTAGACTACAGTGAGTAGGGATCATAGCCTCAATCCACACTGAATAGGGTTCATGCCCCTACAAAAAGGAGTTGGGGGTCCAAGGAGGAATCAGGAGAAAAAGGCACAGCAGTGGCCACAGGGGCTACTGCTCATGACCAGAGCCTCTTATTCTTGCACTCAGTCTACAAACCCCATCACCATTAGTCAGAATGCTTCCTTCTGCCCAGATGCCATTTTGCCCTGGTTTCCACACCATCCAGGAGAACCTTGTTCTATTAGCAAAGTTAGCCACCCTGAGGGGGTGGGGCATGAATACAGCAGGTATTTGTTGGCTTTTATTTTCTTCTTAATGGTTAACCTGAAAAAAAAAATCCTGTTTGGCTACCTTTGGCAACAGGTTTTACCTTATATTCCATTCCTCTGCGTGTAGATTTTTAAATCAAGAAGAACCTTCATCCATCACTTGTGAAAAGTATCCCAGCGCTGCCCTGTGTTTCTGTTTCTTCCTCTGTGCTCTGGAGGACAAAGGATAGAAGAAATAATTCAAGAATTAAAAAAATACAAAAGTTCCAGAAGAGGTAGGAAGTGAGAGAAACCCATGTTCAGAGAATGAAAAATGGAAGAACATGTCACAAAAAGCAGCGGGTGTGTGTGTGTGTGTGTGTGTGTGCCCAGTGCCCTAAGGCATCCATTGTATATAGTGAATTTGCTTCTCTCCTCTGCATCCAGAATGGTCCTAGTTAGATCCTTGGCAGAGTTAAGAAAATTGTCACTCAGATCTTTTCCCGTGTTCTGTGGTTCCCATGAGGAACACTGGTGGAGAAAGGGCTGCATGAAAACACCAAAATAAGCAAATGAGGCTCACCCACAGAAGACAAATCCAGAGCTTCCCAAGAAGTTGCAGCACCCTGGCATGCCATGGGACAGAAGCGAGGATAGCGATTACTCAGTCATCACCACTTTAATACATATAATAATCTGTAGTTTTAGGTCTCCTCTGTTTCTCCACTAGACTAGAAGCTCCATGGGGAAAACAGCCTTGTGCACTGCAAATCCCCCAGGACCCAGGCCAGTACCGGGAACACAGGAAGTGCTCAGTATACGTTAATGGGGACACATGATGGTCTGGCATCGGTGGATCTGAGAAACAGGGTGGCTGGTGTTGCTCAGCTGAGGGACCCATTAAACCCATTTTACAGATGCAAGAATGAGGCCATATCTAAAGCCCGTCTGTCTCCCCCAACCAGTCTACAAGCACCTAGTGAGTGGCGACATAAATTAGTCATGCTGCAAACCCCAAACCCTACCAAGGATCAGGAACCTGTCCATGTCAGTGGGACCCATGGGGGGATAAGCAGTATGGGTGCCAAGGGCATGGGGGTGTGGGGAAGAGTCCAGGGAGAGGGGACAATACGTGTCCTCACACAAGCTCAGATGGGGATGAGTGAGGGGGAACCACAGCAGCAAAGCCAACACCAGGGCAAAGCCTCCTGAGTAGTCTGAAGGGTAAGAGGAGTCTCTGGCCCCTTTGGCCCTGTCATGAGACCCAAATATTTTTCTTTCTGCAACCTTAAGTCTGAGGCACTGCAGAGAAAGTGCTTCGGGTTGAGAGCGAGAGTGGGTGGGGGTGTTATGGTGTTACCATTATGGTGTTACTCTCAAGTTATGATGCCCATGTTGCCCGGTTGCCTGGATGGCCAGTTTTGGAAACTGAGGTACCCCGGGCTTTGGTTGAAGGAAAGGGTGTTGGCAAAGGTGAAGCGTCCCACAGAAACCCCAGTGTGAGGGAACACAACACAGGTAGGAAGGAGAGTGGTGAGGTCAGAGCCCAGTGACTTCAAAACTGATGGGGACCTGGCTCTGCAAAGGACATGTGTCAGCCATATGGTGAGGACGGATGGTCTGTGGGTGCCCCAAGTGCTCCTCACCTGGAGGAGGCAGAGCCGGAGCCAGGCAGGGGACATGCCAGGAATGCCTGCACGGACACTGTAGACAGGCCGGTCCTGGAGGAGCAGCCTCTCTCCAGGGACCACAGCTGTCTGCACACACCAGCCAGACTCCCTGACATTGGTCCAGCCCAGTGGGGGAGGCAACATTTGTCCTTCCCCATTTTACAGATTTGGAAACTGAGGTCCCACAGGGTGAAATAGTCTACTCAAGGGCACCTGGCTAACAAAGAATCTCAGCTCCCTAGTGTCACCCCCTCCCACGGTATCTGGTTGCCCCTGTGGGGCCTGGTGTGGGGCCCCGACACGCGCTCTTGCCCTCTCTCCATCTGTCTCTCCCGGCAGACACTTACAGAACACCCCCAGGTGCCTGGCACCGAGCTACCACAAGGCCACCCACCTGCCTGTTAGCCACCACAGTCCTGGTTTTAGGGCAGCATCAAGTCCCTAGTGGATCTCAGCTCACAGCCTTTTGGAGCCTCCCTGACAGAAGCTGGTCCACCCTCTGCTGAGAGCTTGAGGTCACTCATTCTCAACCCAGGGAGCTCAAGGCCTGGGGAACGGAGCACATGGCTCCTCTCCACACACCCTCAGCCACGAAGCTGGAAGAACTTGGGTGAGGCACGGCTCCAGGCGTAAAGTGTGCAGACACTACCTTGTCAGGAGCATCTTATCTCCTGGCCACCAGCATGGACCTGACCACCGAATCCTAAAAGGTGACACAGGGGCTCCATGACCTTGGGGATCCCTCAGAAACCAGACCTTAGACTCTCTGAAGGCAATCTCCTGATGCCCCAAGAATCCTCTTGACCGAGGAAGGGTCCTTCTTTGTTTCTGAGGATCTTACTCTCCTTAAGGGATTATAGTTTCTGAAAAGTGATGCCTCAGGAAGATGGTGGCTCCTGGGCAGGCAACCCCGTCAGAGTCAGGGGCTACCGCGACTGCCCCTCGCCTTCACCCCATGCCCAACTGGGCTCATCTCTGAGTCCATTCTGTCACCACCTCCCCAATGTCAATGGACATGTCTCCCCAGCTGTCCCCAGCTCCCTGAACAGAAACACCTGTGTCCAGGTCACCTTTTGCTCTCCATGTTAGCTGGCCCATAGGCACAGGAGAGATCTCTGTCAAAAAGAGGATCATGGGGAGCTTTAGTTCACCAGGAGAAAGGCAGAACTATTTGCTGTTCTTATAATAATAAGGCTCCCTCTTCGTGGACCCCTTTCGACAAGCATGGTGCAAAGCCCTTCATAGTCATCCACTTGCTCCTGACAACGGTGTGGGGACGTGGGTGCTACTGTTTACCCACATATTTGGATGAGGAAACTGAATGAATGACGCACAGAGGGGAAGAGCCTGGGCCAGGACCCCCCCACCCCCACCAGGCAGCAGCCCCCCAGCCTGTGCTCTCAGCCCTGGGGCTCCCCCACTGCTTTCTCCCTCTCAGATAAAGCATGGATTCCCTGGGGCCTGTCTTTTTCCAGAAATAAGCGTGACTCTGATTCATTTTAATTTGCCTGGCACACAGTAGGTGTGCTATGAATATCCGTAAAAAGATTTAGAAATTAATGACGTAAATGTTACTGTGGAAGTGCCTGCGGAGGGAGGAAAGAGCCTCTGCCTTGAAACTTGGGGACAGCAAGGCCGCCCCCCCCCCCCCCCCCGCCGGGGCCTGTGGGTCACAGGTGCGTGTGTCTGATGTGCAAACACGGGCTAGCGCGCTCGCACCTCCACGGTCTCAAAATTGAGAAAATGAATATTAATCAGGTCTACAGCAAAATGTTACAGGCTCCTCCATCCCTCAAGATGTGCTTGGAAGCTGTTCCCACATTGAAATTCAACCTTGCTTCGTCTAATCTTGCCACCGACCCCAAACCCGGGCTACCTTTCTGCGGAGGCATCTAGAGCGTGGCCGGCCTGCAGGAGGTGAAAGCCCAGGGTTCTCGGGGGGCAGCAGCGGGATCTGTCAGGCTCCTGCCCGCCCCCCCCCCCCCAGGGAGCGAGCTTACCCTCTTCGTCCTGAGGGCAGCTCGCAGCTGCAGCGTGATGCACACAGTAGGCCCGCAGCCCACTTCCCTGCAAGTCTAGGCGCCGCTGAGCTCGCAGCGTGCGTGCGTGTGCATGTGTGTGTGCGTGTGGCTGTGGTGCCTGTAGGCCAAAGTGGGTCCCGGATTTGCAATATTTCCCCTCCATTCCCCCCAAAACGTAGCCACTCGTGTCAGATACATATTCCACGTCTGAGGCTCAGCAACGGGTCCTTACCCCATTGGACTGTGCACCCCCCCCCCCATTTCTACAGCACTCAAACCATCTCTTCAAGAAATAACGAGTAAAAACCGGGAACAAGGCATCATCAAGAGCAGAGCCCCAGGAAAGAAAGTTCAGCGAGAGGAGGGAAGGGCAGGCGTTCGGGGAAGGGACCCGGGAAGGTGGGCTTCTGCAGGACAGCGCAGCTGGCACCTGCCGGTGCATGTGATGGGCTCCTCTACTACCTCCCCCTCCCATCCCTGACTTTCTGCAAACAGGGCCCTCTCCGCTCCCCTTTCAGGCGCTCGCAGACGTGAAGTGCATGACGCTCTGAACATTGCTCCGTCTTGCTCCTTGCGACCAGAGCTTTGCTTCGGGCCCGAGAGCGGACGGCGAGGAGGAAGCTTAAGGTCGCTCCGCCCCCCTGTGGCCGCGGGGGGAACTGCACTCTCCGCGCGGGACGGCCGCCGCGCGCCGGGACCGTGAGCGCCTCCGCCGGATAGAATTTTTATAATCGCTTATGGAGAATGTGCACCTCCTGAAAGACCCCGCGGTAGGTATTGATCAGCCTGGAGATCGCCTGTCTTCATGCAATCATCCGCGAACGTTCTTGCCGTAAAGGGGACCCACCGGTCTCTTTCCGGGGGCTTCGTTTTACAGAGCAGAAGGGCCCCAAGGGAGGACGCCCTGCAACAGTCCGCGGCCTGCACAGGCTGGGAACCGCATGGCCTCCTGGCAGCACCCGCCCTGCGAAGCTCCGGGAGTCAGAAGGTTGTCCCTGGAGTCAAGCCCAAATCAATGCTTGCTGAGGCCAAGACCTGAAAAAAAAAAAAAAAAAGAAAGAAAGAAAGAAAAGAAAGAAAGAAAGAAAGAAAGAAAGAAAGAAAGAAAGAAAGAAAGAAAGAAAGAAAGAAAGAAAGAAAGAAAGAAAGAAAGAAAAGAAGGAAGGAAGGAAGGAAGGAAGGAAGGAAGGAAGGAAGGAGAAAGAAAGAAGAAAGAAAGAAAGAAAGAAAGAAGAAAGAAAGAAAGAAAGAAGAAAGAAAGAAAGAAAGAAAGAAAGAAAGAAAGAGAAAGAAAGAAAGAAAGAAAGAAAGAAAGAAAGAAAGAAAGAAAGAAAGAAAGAAAGAAAGAAAAAAGAAAAAAAAAAGATCAATCCTTTTTGAATCAGATTATGTGAGTTCAAGTCCCAGTGCCCGGGCTTACTCGTTCTGGGCCTTGCTTTTCCCATCTGTGAGGTGGGAGGGGTAAGAGCCACGCCTCGCCATGGTGGAGGTATCATGTGGCTTAATGTGTGCAAAAGGAGGCTGTGAGGCGGAAGCGCAGTGGAAACGTGGTTCCTGATTATTCTCAGTGAGTGTTACATTTTTTTGTTGTTGTTGTTAAGATTGTATTTATTTATTCGTAGAGACACAGAGAGAGAGAGAGAGAGAGAGAGGCAGAGACACAGGCAGAGGGAGAAGCAGGCTCCATGCAGGGAGCCCGACGCGGGACTCGATTCTGGGTCTCCAGGGTCATGCCCTGGGCGGAAGGCGGCGCTAAACCGCTGAGCCCCCCGGGCTGCCCGCAGTGAATGTTTCAAAGTGGCAGGAGTAATTTATGCAGGGGCAGGTGGCTCAGGCTCAGGTCCTCAAGACAGAGCCAGGAGAAACCAAGGATGGGGCAGGCAGGGCACGACTGGTAGACATCCCCCCCCCCTCCCCCCGCTTACAGACCGTGCCGAGAGGGAGCCCACTTAGACACTTAGAGCCCCACGGCCCGCTGGCCTGTCCCAGAGGAACCCCCTCCCTCGTACAATGCCAGGGCAGGAGCAGCCCGGGCGGGGGGCGGGGAGGCCCGGCGGCTCTGGGACCCAGAGCCTGCCTTTTTCAGGGAAAACATCTGTTCTGGATTTTCTGGAGCTCTGGTTTCAAATATTCCAGTCTAGTGCTCCCAGAAGGACATGTGTGTTCGGAGGGGCCTGGCAACTGGGGTTCAGGAAGCCCAGCCCCCAGAGCCCTGGGCTCTAACAGAGTTCACCCCTGCAGTGCCCTTTGGAAACAGAGAAAGGACACCTGGGGGGCTCAGCTGAGCACCTGCCTTGGGCTCAGGTCATGATCCCTGAGTCCCAGGATCGAGTCCCGCGTCGGGCCCCCCCTGCATGGAGCCTGCTTCTCCCTCTGCCTGTGTCTCTGCCTCTCTCTGTCTCTGTGTGTGTCTCATGAATAAATAAATTAAAACAAAACAGAATAAAACAAAGAAAATCAAAAATGAAAAAAAAAAAAAAACAACCCTCATTGGGGTTTCCGAAGTCCCTGTCCTTAAGTGTAGGGCTCTCACACTCCCTGCCCTCTCCAGGGAGCCGAAGGGTCACCTCTTGAGGGAACCCTGAACCCCGGACTGGGCCAGAATCCTCCGGAGTCTCCGCAGCAGGCCCCAAGGTCTCCTGGGCCCGGAGCGCAGGCCCCGCTTGGAGCGCGGGCACAGCGGGGGCTCGGCGCCCTCTAGTGGGAGTCGGCGGGAAGACAGGCGGCAGGGCCGCGGGGGAAGCCTGAGCAGGCGAGGCGAGCCCAGCCCAGGCAGTTTTTCTTCCAGATTTTCCTTCCTCCGCCTCGGGGGAGGGCACGGCCAGCGCACATCTGCTTCCACGCTGACCCGCGGGCGGACTCCGGTGCCTCCCACGGATCCAGTCCGGGGAACGACCTTCAATCCATAACAAGTCCCAGAAACCTTGCAACTTTTTTTTTTTTTTTTTTTTTTTTTCCTGAACGGCCCCTCTCTCCGCCTCCAAGAAAAACAACGAAGTTGGGTTTTTGGGAAGCCTTTGCTCCCTTGATGTGTTTCGCACATGGTTCTCCTGGTTCAGAGAACTTTCAAGTCTGGGCATCAAATCCGGGCACAGCCCTTTCGGACAGGAGGTCTGAAACCGAGGCAGGTAGTGGCTGTTCTTTTTATTTTATTTTTTATTTTTTATTTTTTTTTAGTGGCTGTTCTTCTTAAATCGCATCACTTCATTTGCAAAACGTGTTGGTCTTTTTAGGGGTCCCTTTCAAGCGTGAAGTCCACTCTGCAGAGCGCGCAGGTGCATGGACTGGGCGCCCCTGACGCCTGCAGCAGAAGCGTCCGGCCCGAGCTCGTGGGCATGTCCCGAGCGGGGCCTACATTTCCCTCTGAATTAAAAACGATCATTAAAACAGGACTTCAGCACTACATAAAGGTGATTAGTATGTGTTTATCAACATATGTTTTGCACAGTTCCTTTCTGTGTGGTTTTAGATACTGATGCAACCTCTCCAACGTGGTAACAGTGTGCAAATACAGATATCTAAGGGAATATTGGGTCAAAATGACAAAATCATAGACCACTAGGATTTAATTACTTGCTGTCTTTTACTTGGTTCCTCTGAGCTTTGGACATCCTGCCAGACACTTTACACATAAAATCTCATGTAATCTCCCCAGCAGCTCCATGAGACGGGTATTGTTATTGTTTCCATGTTATTGTTAAGAATCATAACAGAGCCACGCAGCAGCTGTGCAGAGGCTCACACCACCTGCTGGAAAAACCTCTGCTCCGTCCTCTCTGCTGTACTGCCTCTCCTATAGGTGCTGTAAACGCTGGCAACCTCACCCTCTTCTCAAGTACCCACATCCAAAAGGATGCTGAGTGAAAAAAAAAAAATTTAAGTCACAAATCAGGAAGGTCAAATTAAAGGAAATACTTAAAAGGAAAAGGGTGTGGGACATTCAGCCAAAGGTTTTCATGCAAAGATGTCTTTAGAAAAGAAACATGGAAAAAATAATAATAATAAAAAAGAAAAGAAACATGGTGCTAAACAGTGTCTCTGATCCCAAATGACATGAATACACTTAGAACCCCGAAAATCAAACTCAAACTGCACAAAAGAGTAGTAAGTGCTCCCAGGAAGACATGACTTCCAAATTTACCAAAAAGCACAGCTTTTGGATAACACATCTGAAAACATAGACACTCCCTGCAAAAAAGAAGACTTTGCGGCTCTTCTTTGGAGCACTTAAGTAAAACATTATAAGTAATGTAAAAAAATAACTTAAAATGATTAATTAATCTTAAACTTCACCTTTCCTAAATTAAATGCCTCCAGTCTAAGGGGCCTGGCTGCTTGGTCTGAAAGGAATTTAGTTAGCATTTATAACCTGTCAGTGTAAATATCTTTTCAAGAGACACATATGATTATTTTAATTCAAGAAGCCAATTCAGCGTTTATAAAAGGTAACTAAATCCGTCAGCACACCCATCCATTTTCTTTTTGCATTAATAAGACTGTGCTTCATAATTTAATTCTGAAGTGTACAATTCAAGTGTGCTTAGATTAATAATAATTATGCACATATTAATATATAAGTTTACTTTAAGAGAATTAACATAAGAAAACTTTATTCTCAAATTTCAAGAGCAATGAAAATGATAAAGTTTTGCGAGACCCAACTGTGTCTTCCTTACCTTGGTGCCTCCTTAGGCCAAATGGCCCAGATTAGCAGAGAATGGTTATTTCTGTGTCCCCAGCTAGTCCAGGGCTTGGCACATGGCAGGTGCTCACTGTTCCTTTAACTGACCTGTGCTAACACTTGGGTTGCTGGTTTGATCCCTAAAAAGGTTTCTCAGTTTCACCAGGGACAAACGTACCTGCCATGCTGTAAAAGAATGTCCAGCTCATTACAACCAGGGCCTTTCACTCATGGTTCAAACTGTTCAGCCCATTAAAGGACTAGAAGGGCTTTCAGAACCAATGTGTTCGGTTCCCATCAAGGGGACAGGCGAGAGTTGAGGGCAGCCCTGAGACCCCACTACAAACTGGCACTTCTCTCTTATCCTGTGTGGCTGGGGCTCCAGGGATTGCCCACATCACAGAAAAAGCAGCATCGTCAAGATAAATAACAGGATCTCTTCTTGGTCTACAATCTCAGAGTCGGGCAGTCCAGGAACACAGGGCAAGCAGTACAGTGGACTTTGCCTGATGTCATTTTTCTGATGCCACCATAGGTGAGGTCACAGTCTCCCCTCCTCGCCAGCTGGGAACTAGGAAAGGGGGCAGATTAAAAAAAAAAAAAAGAAAGAAAGAAAGAAATGAAAGAAAGAAAAAAGGAAAAGAAAAGAAAAAGGAATTTGGAGGGAAAGAAGGAAAAATCATAAAGCAGAATCAAATGCAGACGGTGCGGATTTGTCTGAGCCACTCCTTAGCCACACGCTCCAACTCGGCCCTGTGTTATATTGGATCTCCTGCTAGATTATGAGCCCCATGAAGACCAGAGCCATTCTGGAGGTAGGTGTACAGTATTTCTTTATGAAAAAGCACTCCTGTATTTCGGACACGAGGAAAAAAAAGATATGGCAAGCTTCCTTAGGGAGCAAATGAGTGGAACGTCATCTTTCTCTAGGAGGCCACATCGTTTCTATTTGTTTTGACAAAAATGTTGAATCAAAAACAAATGTTTCTAGGAGCAGCTAACTGCCCAGAGCTCCGGTTTTCAAACTAATTATTCAAATCAGCCCTAAAATATGTTTGTTTCAAGTACGTGTGTTCCATCTTAGAACAGGGAGATTTCTGATCCAAGCGCTTAGTGTTCAACAAGGTATGGGCCGGGCTGGGCTGCCGTAGGGAAAGGCCAAACAAATGTCATCCAAGGTGAAGAGCGTCCTAAACCCGACTCAGATTCCTCTCAGGCCATACTAGACCCAGAAACATTTCCTTACCCGGAAAACCTCATTAGCTTGGATCGCCGAGGTAATTCGAGCCAGGCCTCTGCTCTGTCAATGAAATAAAAAAGTTAGGTAGAGCTAATTAATAGTGTAAAGTGTCACTTAAATTACTCTCAAGCATTCTCAATTACCTTAGAAGCAGCAATTGACAATCATTTCGTATATGAGATATGAATCAACTTTATCTAATTCATTAAAGTGGGTCCCCCAGAGCCCTGGCCAGACCATCCTTTGGTAGGCTCGTTTAACTTACAAAACCATTTGCACCTGAAAATAATAGAATCGGCTTTCCTGCGAAATTCCCTTCTGCAGAGTCTGACTTTGTACCTTTTTACTATACTTTATAGCATTTCTATCTTCAAGGAAAAGACACCTGCATTGTACATAGTAGTGTGGAGTCTGACTTCTTTTCATTGTCCTTCCTTTTCATCGTGCCCAGGCCCCTTCCCTCCCCGAGACTCGGGTCGGGCTCTGTAAAAGGGCCTTGTCTCCCGACTGCCTTCCCCCCATGAGAGTCCACGCTTCCCCCTGTTGCAGCCACCATCATGCGTCAGAATCAAACCCAGCTACTTTGTTGGGAGACCATCAAATGTCAAAAATCTCTAATGTCAGAATCTCAAAATGTCAAAAATCTCTTGGGCAAATTAGCTTTCTAGAGGGAATCGGATCCATTTTCCCGTCTGGGATTCTGAGCCTGGGTACCTGGGAGCATGAGAGAAGAAGAGGGGCTGGGGGCATTGGTGGGGGGGGGGGCTCTGTTTCATTAAAATATTAATTTTTAACTGCTCCCCATTTTCAGTGTAGCACCCCAAACTATCCCCCACCACCACACACAGTGGATCTAGTATCTCAGAGGGCAGCTCTGTCAATTTCCCCAGGTGCTAACTGGCCCCACCCATCACACCCCTGCACACACCTCCTTCCTCCCACCTGTCTCCTTCAAAGTTCAGAAAAGGAATCCTAGCTAGCTGGGGGCGGGGGAATATGGGGATCTAATTACTCATTTAGGACTTTCAACAAATCCTCCTCTTTTCAGTTCCACCCAAATCATGGCCTTTAATGAATTTGAATTTGCATGTTCCTGATTACTTTTCAGATTTCCTTTCCTGTGAATTTTCTGTTCATTGCCTTGGCCCATTTTTCTATTGGGTTGTCTTTTTTCTTACTGAGTTGACGGAGTTCTTTACTTTTAGGTCTGCCTAGGGTTCCTCGGCATGATCCACCCCGCCTCCCTCTCCCCTCCCCTGTCCCCACCACACCCTATAAACGTCAGCTGTCTCCAGTTTGCTAAGTCAAATACAGTGCAATCTGTGGACACCTCTCTCTGCCCCCCCCCCCCGCCCCCAGGAAGTCCGTGTCTGTTCACTGCTGTGGTGTGGAGGGAGTGTGGGGAGAAAGCAGATGCACGCACCACGGGCTCTGCTCTGTTTACACAGACATTCTCAGAGTGGGGTTCATTCCGTATTTGATCTGGCCCCTTCCCTCCTTGCCTTTTGCCAAGACGCAGAGTAACTTCAGCATCTGCCCTCTTCCCCTCACCAGGAGCCACCCTTGTAAGGAAAGGTCAACCTTTCTAGCTCTGGTCTGAGAGGAGGTCTTTGCTGCATTCTGCATGCAGCTCATCCGGGGGTGGCCCTGGGGGCACTGGAGGGGGTGTGGGTGAAGGGTTCAACTCACCGAGCTGGGCTAACTTTCTTCTTCGGTGCAGATATTACTATGAGCATAAGGCCATGATCTTTCTTTTTCTCTTTCTTTCAAATATGAAATGTCTTGCATATTATACAGTGTGAAAAACAATCTTATAAACACTCATGCACTTACCACCTGGATTTAACAGATGTCAACATTTTGCCATTTTTGCTAGCAGTCACTCTTTCACTGTTAACAAACAAGTCACTGTGGATCTACAGAAAGCCATCCTTCTCCCAACCCATTCCTTTTCTCACCCACCCTTCCTAGAAATAATCAGCATCCTAGAGTTGGCATGTGTGATTTTCATGTGCCTGAAATGTCTCGCGACTTGTTTTCACTCAACATTTTGTTTTTTAGCTTATATATGTATGTATGCGTGCACGCACAGAGTTCATTTCTTATAACTGCTATTTTAGTAGTCTTTTTATGGTTTTTTTTTTAATCCACTACTGATAGATAGTTGTTTCTATATTTTTGTCTTTATGTGTTGCATAACATCCTTGTATATTTACTTATTTCCTCTTTGCTTGTTTGAGAATTTTTCTAGGTTGGATGTCGAGAGTGGAACTGTTTTGTACGCCTGTGTTCAGCTGTGTGGGTAACGCCAAATAGCTCTCTAAAGTGATTTTACATCCCATCAGCAATGTTTCACTGGGACCACATATCGGCGTCCCGTGAAACATCAGCTGTGCTCAAACTTGGATTTTTTTTTTAGCCATCTGACAGATGTAAAAGGGCATGTCATTGTTCCAATTTGCATGTTCCTGATTACTTTTCAGATTTCCTTTCCTGTGAATTTTCTGTTCATTGCCTTGGCCCATTTTCCTATTGGGTTGTCTTTTTTCTTACTGAGATGACGGAGTTCGTCATATATTCTCAATTAAAAACCCTTTGTCCTCCCCCCCTCCCAAAAAAAATAACCCTTTGTCCCTTGTACTGGCTGCAAATTATTCCCTCCTGGTTTGTGGTCTGTCACTTCACTTTTTAGTGGTCCTTACTCTTGCAGAGAATTCTAGCTTCTCAAGACCATGAAGATATTCTCTTACATTTTCTTCCGTAAGTTTTAATGAATTACTTGCATTTAGGGCTTTAATATACCTGGTATTTATTTTAGTGTATGGTGTGAAGAAGAACTCTTCCTATTTCTCCATATGAACAAATCAATTTCCAAGCATACTTATCAAATGGTCTATTCTTGATGACTGAATGTTTTTATGGAGGTGAAATTCACATTAATGATGAACCATTTTAAAGTATATAATGCAGGGGCATCTAGTGAACTCACAATGTTGTGTGGCCATGACTGCTGTCTAGTTAGACGACTTTTTCATCACCCCTAGAAGAACATCCCATATTCTTCAAGTAATCACTCTCCATTTCCCATTTCCCCAGCCTCTAACAAGCACTACTTTGCTTACCTGTCTCTGTAGATTTGCCTGTTCTGGATATTTAATATAAAAGGAATCATACAAAATGTGACTTGCTGTGTCTTGCTTCTCTCACCTACAGGAGTACCATTGAGGCACATCTATTTTGTAGCATGTTTCAATACTTCATTCCTTTTCGTGGCTAGACAATAATAGTCCATTGTATATGTATACCTTGATTTATTTATCCATTCATCCCTTGATAGACATTTGGGCTGTTTTCACCATTTGGCTATTATGAGTAATGCTGCTGTGCTTGACTGAAATTGAATGCACCTTTGACAATACATGAGTTTGAATATGTAAAGCACTGGGGCACCTGGATGGCTCAGTTGGTTGAGTGTCCAACTCTTGATTTTGGCTCAGGTCATGATCCCAGGGTGGTGGGACAAGGCCCCACTTTGGCCTCCATATTTAGCTCAGAGTCTACTTGAGATTTTTCTCTTCCTGCACCTCCCCCTGCTCTCTCTCAAATAAATAAATCTTTAAAAAAAAAAAAAAGAATATGTAAAGCACTTACAATCTTGCCTGAAACTTATATAGTAACAATGTTTTATTTACTCTCCTTATTATTCTTATTATTACATATTTCCATGTATACATGGTTCTGCTACTATTTTGTTACATATACCTGTCTTTCCAAAAATATTACATTGTTTTCATTAAGATTACAGGTTGTTTAGTAAGATATAATATGAAAGAAAAAAATGCCTTCCACTTGATCTTATTTCTCAAATTGATTTGACAGTCCTTGGCCTTTCAATTTCCATGTGAATGTTTGGAACAACTTTCAAACTCCACAAAAATAGTTCATGGAATGTTGATTAGAACTGCATGGAATTTATAGATGAGTTTGAACGTGATTACTCTCAAATGAGTCTTACCACTCATGACATTGTATAACTTCCCATCTAAGAAAATTTAAGCTTTATTTCAATAGGGCTTCGTAATTTTCAGTGTCTTGCAAAGTTCTGATAAACTTATGCAGCTTTGTTGCTTTTTAAAGTGGTGATTTAAAGTTTATCTATTTCTTTATTCCCATTGCTTTGTATTTTATTTCTTTTGAGTTCAGCTTTCTTTTTTCCTGATGGTCATTCTTTGGTAATTAAAAAAAAAATCTGAAACTAGAAATACTTTTTTTCTCAAAATGGTTATTTAACCCATACTCTTCAGGGATAATTTAGCTGATTAAAATACAACCAGGCAGACAGTTGGTTCTCTCAGAAATGTGTAAATATCCCGTTGTCTTGTAGGTGCTCTTATGTTGAGGATTCTATTGTAAATCTAATTGTTGATCCTTTGTCAGTAATGTTTTTTTTTTTTTTTCCTGTTTTTGTGTTTGCACTGTTACAGCTTCAAACCAATTATATTAGGCTTGGATTTATTGTTTTTAACCCTACTCTAGGCTTGCATTGTTTCCTGTATCTGTCATATCATATCTTTCATAAATTCTGGAATGTATCAATAATTTTTTTATTCTTTCTGAATAAAAGAAGAAAAGTGACCTGTATTAAAAGTATGTTGGATTTCTCTTTATACTCTCTATGTTGCTTAACTTGTTTATATTTTCCATCTCTTAATTTCTACTGCATTCCAGGATATGTACTGAGTCAATTCTGTTTTCCAGTTCACTAATTTTTACTTCAGCTAGGTTTAATTTTACTATTGTGGTTGTTCATTGACTTTTTATTTCAATGATATTTTCCAACTCTAGAAGACCCACTTTGAATTATTATTCAAATTTGCCTCGTGTTTTTATAGTATCTCATTTTAAATACTTTTTAAGTATATCTACTTAACATTTTTTATTGGATATTTCTTTTTTAAATTTTTTGGCAGTCTAATCCTAGCAGTAACTTATCCTCTTTCTGACTCGGCAAGTTGACCCAAATGGGTAACATATATAATCCTTTCTTTAAGCAAGGTCTCCAAAAAAATTTCAGGTGATAGGGCTAGCCAGCAGGAGAATCTTAGGAGTGGATTTGGGCTGCTATAACAAACATTTCTCACAGTTCTGGAGTCTGGGAAGCCCAAGACCATGATGCCAGTAGATTTGGTGTTTGGTGAGAATCTGTTTCTTCAAAGACAAAATGGCACCTTCTCTGTCTTTACATGGTAGTTGGGGATGAAGGCTCTCTCAGGGCCTTTAAAAAAAAAATACTTAAAAAAAAATCATATAATCTATAGCCAACGTGGGGATTGAACTCACAACCCCAAGATTAAGAGTCACAGGTTCTTCTGAGTCAGCTAGGCATGTCAGGATCTTTATTTCATAAAGGCATTAATCTCCTTCATGAGGGCCCTGTCCTCATAACCTATCTAAAAGCCCTGCCCCCTAATATCGAATCTATTGTAGCAGTATCTTACAGAGAGCGTAGGTTGGCCTGGTATAGCATGTTGTGAGCTACGATTCCATCAAATATAGCCTGGATCCTCAGACAACCAAAGGGCACTGCTGAGAAAGAAGAGCAGACTTCTATCTCCACAGCAACAGCCTGGCTCCAGAGGTGGTCATTCCTCTTCACAGGTAATATAAAGGCTCTCTTTTGTCACCCAGTTACCCGCAGTCCCCACATCCAGACTACTCTCACCTGCAAGGACTAGCGACAGTATTTCAAACTTCTTTTTTCACTGTTAAAGGCTTTGTCGTGCAAAAAACCCCCAAAACCTTATTGATGATTTAAAATATATATTTAATGTCTATGGGGATCTTATGTGAGAAAAAGGGAATACAAACTTTAAGTAACACAACTCACAGTTCAAAATAACAATTGTCAATGTAATGTTTTACAAGTAACTAAAATTTGTAACAATCACAAAAAGGTAGGTGTGGTCTAAAGGTCTTGTTTTCAAATAAAGAAACTAAGGCTGAGGGATGTAAAAGGATTTATTTTTTATTTTTTAAAGATCTTATTTATTTATTCAGAGAGAGAGAGAGAGAGAGAGACACAGGCAGAGACACAGGCAGAGGGAGAAGCGGACTCCTTTGCAGAGAGCCCGACGTGGGACTTGATCCAGGGTCTCCAGGATCACGCCCTGGGTTGTAGGCGGCGCTAAACCGCTGCGCCACTGGGGCTGCCCAGGATTTTTTTTTAAATGGCCTTTTGGTTTTAAAATTTATAATACTACACAAAATTTACTCTTGCTTTTATTAATAGTGATCAAAGGGATAACTCAACAATTTCCTTGTGTAAGTAAAAGCTGTAAGTTGAATGAAGTATAATAATGGAGAAAAGTATTACAACAATGAAGTAGTCTTATTTTAAGTAGTTAATAGGTTGGGATTCTTCTCTTTGGAAAGGAGAAGAAAATATGGACTTGTTCAAGTTTCCACTCCACCTTAGTTAGTTCCTACAATACTCGTTCAACTCAGTGTGCCATATATGAGAAGGGCATGGGTAAACTGTTGATGACTTGAAGTTGTGTCTAATCAGGGATGGTAGACAGAAAAAGATAAGAACTTGAAAACTTACATGCTTTGCTGAATGAATGGTAGGACGTGAGACCAACCCTGAATTCCATTATGCGGTGCTCCCCTTTACAGGCTTTCATATATAGAAAAAGAACCATTCTTACTCTGATGGCCCCAAGTATTTGGCACTGAGTTCAACCGATAGAAGCCACAGGAAAACAGATTCATGCTGAATATAAGGACTTTCCAACCAGGGACTATTACAATTCTATGAATTTAGGTACAACTAAAACAAAGGCCTCTGAATGAATTTTTTTCTCTCCCCAAAGATGAGTGATACTAAAATTAATCAATCTGACATAAAATAAGCATTATTGGTGCTTCCAAAGGAGCTGCATTATAATTCAACATTGATTGAGTCATTAATTTTAGGTAGAATGGACAATATATTCTTATTCGCCAGTCTAAGTCATGGGTAATCAGTCTTTATGGCTCTTACAAAACAGTGTTTTCAATAGTATCCATTCACCATCTGGATTGTAATAATAGTCATGCAAGATTTCCACTCTATTCATTTGGGGTCAACTCAAATGAAGCATTTTCTAGATCTCTAAACTTTAACCATAGGAATCTTTAACATGGGCAAGCAACTGTTTCCTGCAATGTGTTTGTGGTTGATAATTCCACATGTATTAAAATGTCACAAAGACCTTACAACTATTTCAGAATCTCTCGGAAGCATGACTCTCTTAGCTTAAAGAAAAAAAAATATCTGCTATTGACATAACATAGTTACTGATATTCAAATGACTGCGGAGTCTAGGAAATCTTTATTATTTTTTTAAATAAGAATTCTCTTAATCCTCTATTCATGCCACACACACCCTTTTTCTTAAACTATTTTTGAAAATGTGCATTAACCTGAATTGAATGAAATAGGGAAGATTTGATCAGAAGTGTTACAGTAAGTTAAGGATCTTTAGTGTGTGGCTAAAGTGTGGCTTAATTTATACCATCAATAAGTGCTTGCTTAACCAATTTGCAGAATCATCTGATGAAGCTAACATGTTGTAGTTTCCATTCAAATTGCAACCTTCAAACACCTGCTCATTTGTTACATCATTGCCTTATGATATTCTGTGCTTAAAAATATCATTTCTTCCTTGATAAGCCCCTACCTAGTTGTGATAAAGTATGCATCTTGGGCATTTTTTTTCCTGCCTCTGAATCAGTAGAACTCTCCAATGGTTTGAATATTGCAGAACACCCTATGTTTGATTCGTTGTTCTGACTGGACATTAGAAAAGAGGCAAGTTTTCTGTTTTTTTCCTAATTTTTACAGCTCAAAAGCTATGTTTGCTAGTAAACTGCCACAAATAATATAAGACCATGCATAAGAATTCCCTAGGAAAAAATAAATTTAGACAAAGGGCCAGTTTAGATTTCAAGTGTTACTACGGGAAATGCTTGTCACTGTTAAGCCTAAAACACAGATGAGAAAATACATAGATAAATTTGAGACAAGAGTGTGAGGTTCTAAAAGGGATCCAAGAAGCTAACATTGGCCACGTTCATTCAAAGTTGACACAAATATCCTTTTTTCTAGAAAGAGGTGGAGATAAGAGGGAGGTTGGTTGGTGTTGGATCCTAATTTTAGCTCCTATCTCATCACAGGATCTTGGGAAAATCATTTAGTGTCTTGTTTCTATTCCATTTGTAAGATTCATTATATAGTATAATATCAAGATTGATGGACTTGTTCAGAAAGTAACTATTTTAGGTTTTGCCAGCCATATTGCTTCTGTCACAACTATCCCAACTCTACCACTGTAGAGTGGGAACTGCCATAACCAAGACTAATGAATGAATATTGTTGCATTCCAATAAAACTTTACTTACAAGAACAGATTTTTTTTTTTTTTTTTGGCTCCTGGGCTACAGTATGCCAAAAGCCAATATAAAATCTACTTAATGAAGAGAATTTAACAATAGAGATACATCATAAAGAGAAATAAAGTAATGTATAAAAAAGGAAAGAAAAGAAGATATATAAAGCTTAAATGATGACAAAGGAGGAAAATGGTTTGAGGGGAAAGAAAAGGTATTATAAGGTAAATGTCTTTATTTTTTAAAAAGATTTTTAATTTATTTATTCATGAGAGACAGAGGGAGAGTCAGAGAGACACAGGCAGAGGGAGAAGCAGGCTCCATGCAGGGAGCTCGACGTGGGACTCGATCCCAGGTCCCCAGGATCAGGCCCTGGGCCGAAGGCGGCGCTAAACTGCTAAGCCACCCGGGCTGCAGTAAATGTCTTTTTTAAATTAAAGATTTTATTTGAGAGAGACAGCAAGCACAAGCAGGGGTGGGGGAAGAGGCAGAAGGAGAAGCAGACTCCCTGATGAGCCAGGGACCCTAACATGGGGCCCAATCCCAGGGCCCGGGGATAGTGACCTGAGCTGAAGGCAGATGCTTAACCGACTGAGCCACCCAGGCACCCCAAGGTAAATGTAAATGTTTCCTACAAAAACAAACCCAAAGACCAAGATCTGAAACCTACTTTTGATGAAAATTATTTATCATGGAATTTTAACTATACCTGAGAAATTTTAAGCATTATAGTCAATCTCTGGGGAAGCTACTTGGTTCTTCTTCAAGTTAAAAAAAAATACTGAAGAACTGAATCCTCTTTGTGTTCACTATTATCCTAGTGGATACTATCAACGTAGAGGATCATGTGAGCTTATTTCATTACTTTTGAATTATTTTCCCACTAGAGGTCAATTCTAAAAACTTTTCATCCACCAGATATTTACTTAATTAATATACAAAGCAGACAAAAATCATGACTTGGTTCTAATTTGTATTTTTTTCTCCAGAGTTTTTGCAAACCTTTGTGATGCATCATCCTCCTATGGTAACATTTCAGCCTCCTGTATGTCAACATCAATTACTTTGAACATTTATCAGAACAATTTTCCAGCATAATTGTAAAATGGAACATTGACATGATCTGAAGTAGAAGAAAATTCAGTTTCTCCTCCTGTATTTTAGTTTTTTTCTAAAACTTGAGAAGCAACTTTAAAAATTGGTAATTTTGGGGGTATACAGATTTACAATCTCTTATCTGAAACCCTTCAACCAGATAGAATTCAGAAGATAGAGCTTTTTAAATTTTAGAAAGGCATTATGCTTCATATACCACAGCTTCTACACCTCCAATGAAGTCCAGAGCAGTACCTCATAACTGAATATATTAATTTTGCTGCAGCACAACTCATTTAAACCAAATATAATAAATACCAAAATTAGCTTTATGTCACTTCAGTTGAGTTTTTGATCAAATGTGTTTACTTCAAATTTATGAAAAACTTCTTAGTTTTCAGAGCTTTTTGAATTTTGGTAAGGGATCCTGGGTCTGTCAGGTGTAAAAACAAAAGCAAAAACAAAAAACTCAAAAGTCCTTTCTAAAGGCTTTTTCAGTTCTAAGAGATCCACTATGTTGAGTATTTGAATGAAATAGCCTTATAACTCAAGATACTTTCAAGCATGAATTCAAAAGAAGCCTAAATTTTTCCACTATGGTCACAATTACCAAGAGAAATGTGATCCCCCTCTGCTCCAGTGAGTTTCCATTTCTTTTCAGAACCAACGCATACGTGCAATAAACTCGCTTCCATCAGTAGTAGTGGGCATTCTGGCAGTAATTTTCAACCAAAAGGACTTGTCTCTTGAGGATTGTTTTCTCCCTGGTAGAAAGATGGTTCTTGTAGCTCTGGTAGTAATTGCAGCTCCATATTTTAATAACATAGACATTTGTAGAGCTCTTTTCTAATTATATTAAGTCCAGAGCATTAATTTTTAGTCCTGGCTGTGCCTTAAGAAATGCATGTGGGACACTTAAAAATACAGACAGAGGCAACACCAGATCAATAGACTTAGAGGAAAGCGTACAGTGTCTTCCCTCAAACATCATTCAAAATATGAAACACATGTAAGTAAATCCATCCTAGATCAGATTTTTCATATGATACTTTGGTCTCTGCACCTTCCAATGTTTTGTTCTTTCTTATTTTGATGCCTCTGCTTTGCTACAGTCCACAGCACGCACCTGTTCTTCTTTATTGCATAATCCAGGACTGGGAGAGTTTTCAGATTTGTAGTCTGATCTCCCAGTAAAGGGAGTAGAGGGAGGGGAAGAGAGAGAAACAGAAAGGAGCCTCCCAGACTATCATGCAGTCTAAGAAAGGTTCTGCAAGGCCACTGAAGAGTCTTCAAGCCAGTTAGCTATCGGAGGAGTTCCTGTCTCCCAGGAATGGGCCTGCACTCGTATCCTTGCCATATGCCATCAATGACTAATAGAAACAACAGAAGGCATAACCCCAGTGCAAAAGCAGCCAAAGATTTCGAAGTGTGGGAGCAGGGCCCTTGACAAATATGTTCTCTGTATTCCCCCTGCACTGAAGACCTGTGCCAGAGATGTGGTCAAGGGGCTCAGTACCCTCCAGAAAAGGCTTCCACTTAGGACCATTTTTTTTTAAATGCTCTGTAACTATTAACTTTCCACTAGGATAGGACTGGAAGAGGAAAGGGGAAAGACACAGAAAGTAAAGGTAAGTGTTATTTGAATATTTAACACACACCTACAAAGTTTTCACACTTGTAAACAATGCACCAAATATTTTATTTCTCTCAGTAGTTCATATGCAAGCAATTAACTCTCAAAGCATTTTTAAAAACACAAAATACATTATACTTTACCAATGAATTATTTCTATCCCAGAGGATTAAATCAAATTAAAATGTTACAAACATTTGAAAGTTTATTTTTACCTCAACTGAGATGAATTTAAATATATCTATAAAAAATTTTAAATCAATGTTTTGTACATGCCATCAGTATAATACGGTTTCTTAAATATTTAGGACATTGTCAATAGCTGTGATTCCTATGAAATATATAATCAGATATCTCAAATTCCTGATTAAGTCAAATTTAAAGATACAAAACACTAGTGCATTTGCTATGAAATTCTGTTTATGATGCTTCTTTTAATATACTGCAATTAACTACTGATACAGAAATTCTGTTTAAGGCTAGAAGTTTTATATATGACACGTTCCTTCACAGAAAAAAAAATGATGTTGAAAAGGCAAGGTCCACCATACTGTATCAGAGATCAAGTACCAGATAACTGGTACCCTAACTGATATTAGGGTATCAGTTGTTATATCCTCTTTTTGGAGTCTATAGTAGATAATAACTAGGAAACATTTTAAAAGTTTTACGGCTTTCTTACAAAACAGATATAAAGTTTGTAGAAACTTGACCACATATCAACAAAGAGCAAATCAAGTATGTCCACATCTTCATTTCTTCAATTCGGTGATTTGAAATAAATGTTACATTAAAAACCATGAGCAAATATAAAGATTCATTCAAGGATATTAAATACTTCTCATCATTTTAAAAGAAACTTTTATAGGCAGTATATCTCTGATCAGCATAAGTGAGATGTGGAAAGGACAAAAATAAAATACTGTACTGAACTGATTCTCATAAGCTTGCTCCCTCAAAGGATACACTTACCAGGTATTTTCCACAGTGTTGTCATATGTGCCTTATTTTATTTTTATATAAAATAACTAGACATTTTTCATACTTCTTAGTAAATATTTAAAATACATTTCAAGGTATGCAATAGGATTAAGCATTAGTTTATGATGCCCATAAAACTCTTTCAACTTATAAAAAAATAATTTCTAGAAATATAAAAATATCAAGCTTTTCATATTTCTGAGTCTCGAAAAACATAAAGTACACTATTTTCATGTATCAGTGTTATAATTGTGCCACTTAAGTTCATCTCAAAAGAGCATGTAAATAATTTCAAAAGTTTTATGATGGCTACATTACAGACCACAGACCACAGATAGTTTGAGATTTGATTTTCCATATGTTTTTATATTCTAATGCAAGGAAGAAAAATAAGCACCAAAGTAAAAAATGTTTTTATTAGGAGAAAAATAATGTTTTCATGAAGAGAAAACAGAAAACATGTCATCTCTCCCTCTAGTGGCTTTTCTTCAATTATCTGATTTACCAAAAATATGAACTCAGTTCAATTACTGAACAAAGTACCCTTAAATAAAATATCCAACATGTGTACAAAGGTTTGTCCAAAATCTCCTAAAGAACACCAGTCATTCTAAGCTTTTTTCTCGTTCTTCAGTAAGAACTTTAATTAAAAACAAGCCCATTGCCCTTTGCTTCACAACTTTAACATTAATGGAAATTCCACTCTGAGTTTAAAGTGTTATTTCTTTGAGGGCCTGACCCATATAGGGGGCAGCGTAGAAGTGAATTGCTGACATAGATATGGTTACAAAATTAGAGTTAAAACTAAAGGGGAAAAAAATGGAAAATCCAATACCAGTTACCCTAGAAAAGAATTCAAGAACTGAAGGATTGCTTTAAAAATTCTCTTTAGCAAGATAAAGAAGAGTGATTTATAGACAAGACCAACAGTTGGTTTTTCTCCCGGTAGCAGCCCTCTGGGGCTGCTTTAATAGTGTGATTAAAATGGTATTTGGGGCCTGAGAAGTTTCAGTGATGACTGCTTCTTCAATTTTTGCTGTTGTCTCATTGATTGTGCATCATCAATGGCATTATATGCTTTCTGTAAAATAAAATATTTACTATGAATGGTAAAGACAAGTACAGGCTCATCTATGGGTAAAGGCAGAAAAGCAAGAGTTGGAGCTTTCCATACAGGTCCAACAGCAAAGAACAAGAATACACTAGTCCATAGGTGTAATGTGAAATAAGACCCTTATGCCCTAGTGAGCCCACAATATATTATTTTAAGCTAACATATCCATCCAGAGTTAAAATTGGAAAATCTTCTGGGAGAAATAATCAGTATAACAGATTAAAAAAATTCTTCCAGCTAACAACAAAGGAGGCATTCTGTAAAGTCAATGTTTACCTCTGCTGTGGCGGCGTCCTGCAGGTAAATGCTCCGGTAGCCATAACCAGCACTGTCTTTTTTGTGGAATAGTCCCTGCTCCTGTTTCAAAAGAAACAATGACAGAAAAATTATTCTGGGGAAGAAAAAAAATCAAACCCTTAATTGGATGCTTAAATGTCAATTCTATTTTATAACCAACAGACTAACCAAATATCCATATTCAGGTATGATAAGAACTAAATCATTTCAGTACAAGGATAGTGGTTCCATATGTGAGTTGTTAGAATTTATGAAATTGGATGAGTACACATCTATCTGGGTAAAATAATGGCTTTCTACAGGCTATGATAAATAGCCTACAGAAACACCACTTGATAACTCACCACATCTGACAAATCAAAAAACCCTTCCTTCATTTCCTTGGCTGATAGATAAAATTCTTATATAATGTAAAACACATTGAGTCAATTCTCACCACTGATGTGAAAGAAAAGTGATAACTGAGGAGACAGTAATATATATGCAGAGTGACACAGTTTTCCCTGGTTTGAAAACTATGTTTCATATACCAAGGGGTACTTTCAATTTCAACGCTCTACAATGAGGTAAGGTTGAAATGCAAAATGGTATTGTTCTACAGTTCTTTTATTTGTAAATTTGTATGAAAAGAAAACATAAATTAAAGGATAATAGTACCTGCATCTCTATTAAGTTTTATGATAAATGTTTTTCAGATAGTTCCAATAACAGGTATCATTCTTGTTTAGGAGAAAATACACATTCCAAGAATAACCACCCTCAAAATGACAATTTGTAGTTTTTTTTTAAAGGGGTGAAAATAAATTTATAATATATATAAGAAAAATGATACATTTCAAAGTAAAGTGAAGCCTGAGAACTATGCAAAGGGTTGGGGTATCATTTCTGTTAATCACTTGCTATGTAATTAAAAGTTCTTCCTTAGAAAATGATGAGAGGGATCCCTGGGTGGCGCAGTGGTTTGGCGCCTGCCTTTGGCCCAGGGCGCGATCCTGGAGACCCGGGATCGAATCCCACGTCGGGCTCCCAGTGCATGGAGCCCGCTTCTCCCTCTGCCTGTGTCTCTGCCTCTCTCTCTCTCTGTGTGGCTATCATAAATAAATAAAAAAAAAAGAAAAAAAGAAAATGATGAGAAGGGAAGACATGAAAGTATTATCATATACTTAAATTGTATTTACATTTAAGTAAATACATTTAATGTATGTACATTTAATGCACTTAAATTTTGTAAGTGCCAAATGTGTTAAAACATGAGTGTTTCAGATATACTTGTAATTATCTCCTAAAAGCCTTAAAAAGGGAATCTTCCAAAAAGCATCTAAGATTACAGCAGAATAATTATTCATATGAAGTAAAAAAAATAATAATTCTTATTTACTAATGCTTTACTCTACAAAAAGGAAGCATCCACATCTTAATTCTTCTACTGGACACTTGACATAATCAAAGACTGTCAAAAGAATACAGCACAGAAATAAATTGACTATACATCTTTCCTTACATTTCACCATATTATAATAACAATAATATAATCATCATCACAATGATCCTTCAAACACTTTGTGTAGTTAGCTGTAAAAGACAGCCAGAAAGCACTGGTTTCCACTCAATTAACAAAGTCTTGGCTCTAAACATGTAATTCATGTTTTTTTACCTTGACTGGAATTTTTAGCATGTTTCCATGGACACTGGGAGGAAATACAAAATCTTCAAATGGACATTGCCAGTCTATGGACATATGGCCTAGGATTTCAACTTCATTTATACACAACACTCGCCTGTTTTTCAAAAGGAAACAAAAGCATGCAGGTAGTCATAAAGATAGTTCATTATTCTAATATTTCACTTTGCTGGATGGCACAGGCAGTATTCAGTAAATAATATAACTTGGCACTAAACAAATATGCTTTACATTTAAAAAAAAAAGCCTAGGTAACTGTCAAAGAGAAAATATGGCACCTACCAACTAACACAGCAGACTTTCAAAAGTTCCCCTTCTGCCAATCTTGCAAAATTCAGAAAAGTGTCATTTTTTTTTAACTGACCGAAAAACTTAAATCATCTTTGAAACACATAAGGAACAGGCTGTACTCTCATCTGGGAAGCAATAAAGGCAGAAGCCCCTGAAAATGTTTTACTTGGAAAATTATTAATTGCTCTTTACTGTCAATCATCTATGCCTTCCAGTCAAGAAAGAATGTGCAGGAAATGTCACAAACCTCAAATGTCAGCAAAGATTCACTTTAGGCCTACTAATAAATATCAGGTTTGAACACTTTAACACTAATGTACTGTATCAGAGTGAGTATCCCATTTTACTTAATAGCAAGGAGGAGGAGATGGGAGTGGGGAGGAGGAGAAGGAGGCAGAAGGGAAAGAAAAAGAAAAGAAAAATCACGGAATCCTTAAAGGACATCCACACTGATTTTCCAGTGTGTGATTCAGATTAATTACTGATATAACCATACTTGATTCTGATTACAGAAAGCATAACTAGGAAAGTAAAGGAATTGTTAATTCTACAAATATCCAGGGTGCTAGAGAAACCAAGAAGATAGTATTTCTGCTTGAGAGGCACTTATAGGTTAGAAGGGAAATAAACATGTAAATATTCTGACAGCAAAATAAGATGAGTGCAGAAGGACAGTGTGCAGAAAATTATTCCGGAGCACAAGAAAGAGGGACTGATTATGTGGGTAAAGTATGTGGTATAAGAGCTGATTCTTGAAAGAAAGGAGTTCTCTATGTGGGAAAGGGAAAAGATAGTCCAGACAAAGGGAGCAGAGCACTAACATAATGGAGGGTACAAAAAGGGGAGGGTTTATTTGAGGAATGTAGAGGTCTATAGCTGGAATATCACATATACACAAAGGTGAGAAAATTAGCTTAGTGCCAGATCTTGAAGGGTTTTTGTTGTTGGGGTTTTTTTGTTTTGTTTTGTTGTTGGTTTTTTTTTTCAATTTTAGTACATCTTGACTTTAAATCTGTAAGGTAATGGGAAATTTCATGATCAAGTTTCCATTTTAGAGTCACAGCTCTAGTGGCCAAGGGAGGAGAGAAGGGATAATCAAAGTAGAACACTAACAGAATAGTCCAATCAGGGAACAGAACCTCAGTTAGGACAGTAGCTATGAAAAAGGAGGAGAGCAAGGTGGATTCTAGATGCTTAGGAGGTAGAGCTGAATGAACCTGGTGACTGATGTAGGGTGAGGATTGAACTAAACCTCCAGCACTATTTCTCAGCAGAGGAACTACTGGAATTTGGGGCTGACTTGGGACTGTTGTGTACTGTAGGAAGTTCAACATCCCTAGTTCAAGGCTTCAAAGGGCCAGAAGTGCTCTCTCATCATTGTGACATCCTTCAACACCACTCCATATTCTAAACAGTCTCCAAGAAGTGGATTCTATCCCTTCACTTCCTGTTCCAGAAGAGAATCACAAGAGCTAAGAGTTCCAGATAACAATTACAAATCACTGTGTCAAATGCAAATTCACCATTCCCATTGTCTTCACATTCTCTTTTCTCTTCACCATGCCAATAATAATATTGTTCTCGTAGCACTCTAAATCCTTTTCATTCTCTTCCTCCCATTCCATGTTTACCAGAGCTCAAATCTTGGTCTTCTATTTGACACACACACTGGAAAATCTCCAAGATCTCAACTCCAATCCTTATCTAAACTCCAATTATCTACACCTACATTTATAATCTACATCTCTATCTGTCCCCTGGACTATTAAGGCATCTCTACCATGATATCTCAAAGTGACATGAAATTCACTAAGTTTAAAAACAGAAACAAAAACAATCTTTTTCCTTAAATTACTATAAATGATAATACCAATACTCTTGGTATTTAAGCCCCAAACCAAAAAGTCCTCTTATATTCCTTTCTCTTCTAAACTCAATCAACGCCAAGCCCTAGTCTTTTCAAGGCTGTCTTTGTTCTTTTAGTTTAGGCCTCACTGCTTCCTATCAGAACCACTGCCACAGTCTATGTGGTAGACAGAATTCTACTATGGTCCCAAAGATTCCCTGTCTTCTAGTATATAGACCTGTACAATCCCCATGACTATGAATATGATGGATTTCTCCCCCATGATTAGGTTTTATTATAAGGCAAAGGTGATTTTAAGAAAAAGTTTATCTGCATGGGCATGACATAAACACAAGGCCCCTTTAAATCTGGGTTAGAGGCTGAGAATCCAGAGTGCTGGTTGCTGAACTGAAGAAGCAGAAAGCCACATGGCAAAAATGAGGATAGGTTCCAGATGCTGTTAGCAGATACCCCGCTCACAGAGATCCAGGAAACTGGGATATTAGTCCTACAACTGCAAGGAACTGAATTCTGCCAACAACACTAAGTGAGCTTGGAAGTGGATTCTGTCCCAGAGCCTTCTAAAAAGGAAGTTTATATTTTGATTTAAGCCTGTGAAACCCTGAGCAGAGAGCCCAGCCATGCCATAGCCAACTCCTGTCCTAGAGAAATTGTGAGATAGTAAATCTGTGTTATTTTAAGCTGCTAATTTTATGGTAATTTTCTATGCAACAATAGAAAACTAACTGGTCTCTAACTGGTCTCCCTGACTCCACTGTGATGCTCATCCATTTCGACATCTAAACTGCTGCCAGAGATCTTTCTAAACTGCAAACATCATCATATTAGTTCTCGTGCACAAACCTTCAGTGGGAGTGAAAAAAAGAGAGACTTACGTGTGAGCTATGTGCATATACCTCTATGTGAAAAGCTGCAATAATGAACAATAAAATATCTATACTTTTAAAAAAATTAGTAATCTTCCATCACATTAATGATAAAATCTATACCCTTCAGATGTCATGAGCAGATACCTATGACTATTTCATCTCCCAATGCTTTCCCACCAACATCCTGCTGTCCAGCCATTTCAAATGATCATACTGTTCAAAATGCCGTACTGTTTAATCCCTCTGACTGCCTGCTATTTAGGTATGAAAACTCCATACTCTGTAAGACAGCTCAAGCACATCTGCCCTAACACACTCCCCATGATACCTAGGTTCCCACGTTACTGAACCAAGACATTTTTCCTTTCCAGAGTCTCTGTATATCACTTTATCTTAGCATCTAGTATACTGTGATGTCACTAATAATGTGCCAGACCCTCCTTTAGATGAGGAGGGGACAGAAGATATAACTTTTAACTGTGTCCCTATTTCTGTCAGACACTGATAGTGCAATGGTCAAAATATGTATGTCCTCTCCCAAATCATACATTGAATCCCAAACCCAATGTGATGGTATTTAGAGGTGGCACCTTTGGGGGTGAGTAGGTCATGAGGGTAGAGCCCTCATGAGATGAGATCATCTCATCAGTGCCCTTATAAAAGAGGCCTGAGGAAACTCCCTTACCACTTTTGCCATGTTAGGACACAGCAAGATGGCCATCTACGAATCAGGAAGTGAGCCCTCACAGACACAGAATCTGCTGGCCCCTTGACCTTAGACTTCCCAGGCTTCAGAACTGTGAAATTAATGCTTGTTGCTTAAGCCACCTATCTATGGTATTTTTGTTATGGTAGCCCATACAAACTAACACAGAAGGTTAAAAAAAATGCCTATTCAGAGAACAATTTCCTAATGAAGATTACTAAAATACTAAGCAGGAGTTAGGACCAACTAGTGAAGATACAGCCTGATAAATTTAGGTCATGAAAACTTGTATTTTTTTTCTAAAAACTGATAAGAGAAACAATTCAGACTAAATTTTAGATAAACTCCAATATGGAAAAATTAAGAGCCCTATATATTGGAAAACTCAAAAAAGTCATTAAAATATTGATAATGTATTAGGTAAAAAGAGCTAATATTAATTTATAAAATATTATTTAAATTCAGTAAGAAAAAGAATGACATAATAAAAAATAAACAAAGGATATGAAAAAGCAACTCATGGAATAGAAAATAAACATACATGATGAAGGTATTAAAATGTTCATACTCATTAGCAATCAAATAAATGCTAATTAAAACAAAGAACTATTTTCTGCCCATTAAGTTAGCAAGAACAAAAAAGTTTAAATAATAACACTAGTCTTAGCAAAACTCACAGGATAAAGAGCATTCTGTTAAACTGTTGGCTGAAAAAATAAATAAATAAATAAAACAAAACTGTTGGTTGTATGTAAAAAAAATCAATACAATTGTTCTGATAAAACAAGTTAGCAATATATAAAAGAGTCTCAAAAATCTTCACGGTTTTCAAATCAGCAATCCCACTGATAAGAATTCATCCTAAGGAAATAATTATAGAAAAAAGACTGAGTTGCAAAGATATGTTTATAATAATACAGTACTGGGAGGGAAAAACTGAATATCAAATAGGAATAAATAGCATTTAAATAAGTCATACTATATCCATAAATACAATATTACAATCATTAAAAAGTATGTTATCTATGAATATCTATCTAATGGTCTGGGAAGATGATAATAATACATTGGTGAAAAACCTAGGTTAGTTAAATATACCTAACGTATTTTTGTACATAGTACAAAATTCATACTTGAATGTACTGCAGCTGGCTGTAGAAATACATAGTTTTTACAAAATACATACGTAGCTGGATGGTGGGATTGCTGGTAAAGGCTGTTTTTAGGGGTTATCATAATTTATGATTCAAACCAAAACATTTTTAAAAATGAAAGGGAGGGGATCCCTGGGTGGCTCAGCATTTTGGCGCCTGTCTTTGGCCCAGGGCGCGATCCTGGAGTCCCGGGATCGAGTCCCGCGTCGGGCTCCGGGCATGGAGCCTGCTTCTCCTTCTGCCTGTGTCTCTGCCTCTCCCTCTCTCTCTATGTCTATCATGAATAAATAAATAAAATCTTAAAAAAAAAAATGAAAGGGATAGTTGCTAATTGGGACAAAAGGTGCAAATCAGCTCCGTTCTAAACAAACTACAATGTGTGGTTACTTTGTTTTCATCTTTTAAATTATTGTCTTTATCAGGGGTGGGCTAACTACAACCTGTGAGCCAAATTCAGCCTATGACCTGTATTAGTAAATAAAATCGTACTGGAAAACAGATACCCACCCCCCATTCATTTACATACTGTCCATGTTTTCCCACCACAAGGGCAGAAATGAATAGTTGGGAAACATACTATGGCCCTTGAAGCCTAAATATTTACAATCTGATCCTTTAAAGAAATTCTGCGGACTCTTGATCTGTACTATCTACAATGAATAAGCATAATTCTAGCAATAAAAGAGTTATTTTTTAAACACCAACTTTAGAAGAAATGCTATTTTTATGTAATCATTAAAGGTAAAACAGATCAGCATAATGATAATTACCTCAGTCAAAGCATTTCCTATTAGAGTCTTCTAAAGCTCTAAAGGAGACTAAATAATTGTACTGGTCAGAAATATCTTACTAATTACCTCCCAAAAAACCTCTATAAGTGACTAGATTTAAAGTTACTATGATTTTTCATTTTACTTGAAGAAAAACCAGATATATAACATGTACAGTAATATTCCCACAAAGTACTTAAATCAAATAAGTTCTAAAGTATTAAGTATTACCAGAAACAACCCACCCAAAAAACCCGATTTCTATTACCTAGTTTTGAATTACATAAAAGGTATACAATTTTAAAATGAATTAACACATTGCCATTGTAGCTAAGTACAACATATAGTACAAATAAACACTGTTTTGAGTCTAATCTAGTGCACAAAATACAAAATTATGGGCATAAAAAATAAATGATTATAGTCCAATCAGTAAAAAACACTTTTTAGATTGTTTTGCGCATATTTTTACTTAATGGGCAAATCATGTGACTGGTTAACTCCTTGAAAAAGTTTGTGGTTTAAGTCTGAATCCTATCATTTTAGTTTTCCTTTCTCTTCTTCCAGCCAAATATATTTCAATGCAGTAGAGTAAGGAATCTAATGCAGATTTTTGCCTATTGTAAATACTCTGCCTTAATCCTATTAAAGTATATAACTTAGAAGGTTCTGAAAATTGTTAACATTTAATAGTCATTTTGGAACAAGTGATATAGGAAAAATTTCAGGAAAATAAACTTAGTGGTTTAGTCCAAGTTCTTCTATTTGGAAAAATTATCTACCATTCCCAAAATACTTAGAAAAAAATTCGAAAAAACACACAGATGTAATACCATCCTTAAAAAAGGTATGCTAATCATCTAAAATAAAACCTTATAGTAAGAAAAAGTAATTCATGAACCCAGTCTCCATAGCTGGATTTACAATTCACATGTAATAGTATGACTACTACACCTACAAAGTCTATTCTAGACCCCATATCTCAGTAGTTGTTTAACTGGGATAACCTCCTTAACTATGCTGAGTCTCAGTTTCAGCATCTCCAAAACGAGAGGGTTAGAACAGATGATTTCAAAGGACTCATCTAGATTGTATTTTTGTGACTAAATGACAGTGAGCATTTTATAATTTTAGTATAGTTCTCCAAGTCCTCTGCCATTTTAGTTTTCGAAATTCTTGTCATCTATATAGTTTGCATTTGAAAAAAATGTCACTTAAAGTTAATACCTATTTGTAATCATAAGAATTGCCTTCTTGCTTCCAGAAATAGCACAGTGGTATCGGTACGTCTCTCCTTCTAACTTTCTGATATGATTCTGAAAAGAAAACAAGACTCAAAATTTGCATAGTACATGCATCCAAATAGTATTTTTCAATACTGTATATTAGTTAATTATAGTAACAGTGCTAGTTAGGGAAAAAAATATTAGAAACAAAGGCACAATATTGGCATATGAAGCTAGAAAAATATTCACAGCATAACTCTGAGTGTGCCTTAAGAGACAAATCTGTATTAAATGCTTACTAAATGATCTTATAAAATACATCTCATTCTGTGACAACACATAGGTTTAAAAATATCTACCAGAGGTAATCACGCATTTTCATTAATGGAATACGAACATATGCTAATATGAAGTGTGACATTAACGTTATAGGGGTTCTTAACCTTGGGTCCATGGAAAGACTCTGGGAGGTCTATGAACTGCACCTAAAATAGCACATAAAATTTTGAAAATGTGGTTCTGCAACTTTTCTCAGAAGATGGTTCATATTTTTCATCACTTTTTTAGTAGGTCTGTGATCCTTCTCAAAGGTTAAGAACCACTGATTTATATAGATAGATATACACATAATAAAATTTCAAGATAGCTGATCCTAATGCTTTTGAGTATTTGGTCTTATAGATTAAACATGCATGAAAAGTACATGTATGTAACAAATTATATTCTTGAAAGAAAAGAAAATATAATGTCAATATTAACAAACATGAAAAATTTCTAAGATTTCAAATAGCTGGCACAATTTATTGCTAAAGACAATAAACAAGCATAAATAATTCAAGTATAAATATTAGCACATTAAAATACATTTATTTTCATTTCAACTATCTCCAAACTATTGTGATTTGAATTAGCACACATTAAAAAATGAGTAAAATAGTTATTTTTATAATTAATGCTAATCGAATATTATTGACATTATCTATAATGCATGATTAAGGATCAGATGATATAATGTATATGAAACTACAGAACATAAATATAACTAATAAATAAGACTATAACATTTATAACCAAGAATACATCAATATTATTAAAAGGATAACAATCGATAATAATCACAAGCAGAGAAAACACATTTGTTATTTCAATGCTTACATACACATTTTCCAAAAATTCTTGGTTCAGTCATTCCTGGACAGTTATGAAAAGCCAAGAACAAAGAAGATGAATCCCAGAAATGGGATCTCATCTTAGAATGAGTCTCAGAGACAAGTGGTATTTAAGTCACTTGTTTCACATCTTGCCTTTGTGGATTAGCTAAAATCTTTTAACATTTATACCTTAAGTTCTTTAATTAAGAGAAAATGGGAAATGAATAGAACAATTCAGTATATTTATTTTTAGCTTTGAAATTTAAATGCTAAAATATTTAGATGTGAGATGCAATGTAAAAGAAATACTACCCACTTTCCATTGTGTATGCATTTTCATTAGTTATCAGGCTATTGTATTCTGAACCACTGAAAGCTTTTAAAGTATAATTTATCATCATATTTACTACATGATAGAAACTGTTTTCAGCATGACTAAAATCCACTACACTCTGAGATCAGATTAAGATATTGAGTCACTGATGGCAGCAGAAGACCAGATTATAGCTGATAAAATATTTACTCCCTTCCCAAAATGCAACTTGAGGAATTTACAATATTTAGCAAAAGCATTCAATATTTTCAAGTAAATTCTAAGGAAATAATGTATGAAAAATCAATATGTATAATGATGTTTATCACAGAATTATTACTATTAGTAAAATAACAAGTATTTTTAAGGCCAACAACTTGGAATGGTCAAATACACATTGTTAAGTTTACTTCAAGAGATGGTAATGCAAGAATTGAGAATGAAGTATTTCTATGAACATGGAAAAATATAATTAAAATTAAAAAGCAACAAACATTTTAAATATTATATAGTCATAAGCATGTGAACCAAGAGAATATTAAAAACTATTTTTATATATTTCATATATGTATCATATATATGTGTGTACATATAATATATATGCATGTGTAAACAGTAATTATCTTAGGAGAATAAAGGATAAGCAGGAAAGTATATCCTATGAAAACATAGTATATGATTTAGTAACTTTCCAAGCTGAGTCAAGAATACAGAGCAATACTCAAGAGAAAAGGAAAATAGGGTAAATGAAAAGATGCCCAAATAATTTAGAATGTACCCATATTACAGTAAGGGCTGGGAGGACAGATTTTTACACTCTAGTGTTAATACTACATGTTTTGATATACTTGGTCCCTTAAGGACTGAAGTCTTACTTCTTTTGTATATCCAGCACAGTTTAGATAATAAATACTTCATACCAAAGTGATTACAGCAAGAGAGGCAAGGAATGAAATAGCCTGAATTTAACTATCTATGCCTACCCTTGTTACTCATGGAAAAAAATTATCAAGTCCTCTCATTAATGTACAATCATTCTATTTTTTCCAGTAACTATAATAATATAAAGTTTAAAAGGTTGTCTGATATCATAACAAAAACTAATAAATCAGACAAGATACTCAGCTAAAATAATAAAAAGTTACTTGAATTTTGTGCTTATAGACATACAGTTATAAAAAGGGAAATCACAAGATTAATAACATAAAGAGCTAAACAAACAAAAAGTAAACCATAAGAAAAAAATTTAAACAAGTTATACAATTTCCCAAAAGTCAAGTCTCATTAAAATTGCAATATATCCAGGAAAATTAAAAATCGTTATTTTTACCTAAGAAGGAAGGCTAATTATTAGTGATGATTTAAGATAGCATCTTGAATTAGTTACTGTGCTTGGTTCTCAGAGAAACTGTACATGCGGTGACATTTATGCCAACCCTCAATTATCTAGGCACAAGAAAAGTTTGTCAGCTATGGTTTTAGGCTGATCTTTAGGTGTCATTCTTTCTTCTTTAAGTGCTTGTTTTAAATAAGAAGCATTCAATTTATTCTTTCAGTAACTGCAGTTTAAACAATACATAATCCAACTGAACAGTTATATGTCAGCCGTTTCACTCTCTACAAATGGACGGTACATTAAATATAAGTTTACACTTTGGTTTCAATTTTGGGGAGAAGAATGAAAGTTGCCAGATAAGATGCTGCTAAATCAAATCAAACATTTCAAACATTTCTATCACTTATAAAAGAAGAAAAATCAAAACACAATTGATTTTCAGAACTATTAGGGTACCAATTTCAAAATGACACTTTAGAATAATTTTTGTTCTCATTAAGATAAATCCTCCTTAAGAACTTAAAAGCAAAAAGGATTGGTTTTTAAAAATAAAGATATCTATAAAAATAAAGTTATATATAAATTCAATGGACACATAAATAATTTGCCGAATTACATGTTCTACTCCTATTTATGTTAATTAAAACATGTGAAATCAGCACAACCAACAAAGAGATGCAAGTTCTGGGGATGCTTGGGTGGCTCAGTGGTTAAGCGGCTGCCTTCAGCTCAGGGCATGATCCTGGAATCAAGTCCCACACATCAGACTCCATACAGTCTCTGCCCCTCTCTCTCTGTGTCTCTCATGAATAAATAAATAAAATCTTTAAAAGAAAAAAAAAAAGAGATTCAAGTTTTGAAAGGCAAAAATGCTAATGGCTGCTTAAGTCTCTGCCTTCTCTCTCTCTGTCTCTCATGAATAAATAAATAAAATCTTTAAAAGAAAAAAAAAAGATTCAAGTTCTGAAAAGCAAAAATACTAATGGCTGAGGATGTATGTAATATATATATAATATGATTGCCATTTGTCCAGTGAAAGTACTGAGAGGTTAAAAAAAAAAACAGAGATTAAGGGAACATGTTCTCAAAATTCATGTCTCAACTCTTATTGAGGTCTAAGGACAGACCAACAGCTACTTATATTTCAATTATTAAAACATATGCCCCAGTTAACACCCCTATAATTTGATTCAATCTCGGATGATGTGTGAAACAGAGTTATGTAATTCCATCATCAGGACTCACAAATGTAAAGAATACAAAATAGACTGGACCTGACAATTGTCCTTATTTTTCAACTTTACCTGAAAGTACATGAATACCATAAGAAAAGATAAAATTTTCAAAATGATAGTAAAATTGCTTCTGGACACAAAGTCTTTCACCAATTAAAAAAGAGGAGAGTTTATTTCCTACACCCTCTAATTTTTTTTACTAATCTCTTATTCCTGTGCAGTATTACTAAGAATACCATCATCTTTGTAGTCAAGCTACTACAATAAAAAGCTGAGAGGTGAGAGTTGTAAAGAAAACTTCATTGAAATGAACACTCAATCTAAATAAATCAAAGACAGTCAATTAATACCACAGTTTGTTTTGATTTTTAAGGATGAAATCAAGTAGTAGTATAGGAAACATTTACTCCTGTATTTCCGGTTCTTGCTGTGTAGGCAGAAAAAGAAAGAAAATAAAGTTAGAAGCATGCAGAAAGATAAAATGTAGTCACATACAATAAAAACCAAAGGCTAAGAATAATAAAGAATCATATTATTTTGAGGTCAAAGCAGGGAAACATTAAATTTTTGGGAGGGGGGATTCCAGTCAAGGGAGAAAAGCAATTTACATATGTATGTAGTATTATTTAAATGTAGTGAAGTTAAAACTAAAATAAAAGCCAAAAAAATCCACCTTAAAATATTTTTAAGATTTAAAAAGACTGTCATTGTACATAATCTTTTTCTCTTTCCTCTAGTTTCTGTTTACCTGAATAAATCTAGATTTACAGAGTAATCCAAATAAATTAATTTGGCCTGGAGAAAAAGAAGCAGTGGAATTCCTATAATTAGCTACAAAAGTAGGAGACCAAAGTAAACAGTTAACTAAATGAACTACCACACAAGTAGTAAAAAGCCTATGACATCTTTTAACATCCTCTCTGCACAAAAATTCTTTGTTCTTGTGTAGAAAAAAACTACCAGTCATTCCGATTTAACACACTATGCAAAAATAAAAAAATAGATAATAAATTCTACTCTACAAACCATGCTCCCTGTGTAATCCTTAATGAAGTTCATGAATCAGGAACTTTAAGAACGACCCATGAAATCCTTGTCCTAGAAATATTTAATATTAAATTTTACCCATGACCACGAAGAAGAGATTTTATACCTCATATAAATCATAGCCCTCGGATTCCTGTCTTTCATATGGGCGAATGATGCCATCTTCATGGATGAAACGAGGGGGACGGAGCCTGGACACTTCCTCGGTTGATTCTGCGGCCCTGTATAGGGCAGCAGAATAAATATAAGAAAATATATGAGAATCTTTCAAAATTATAAATAGAAATACATATGTATATTAAATTCTGTACATTTCATATGATATCAGCACTTGATAAAAACAGTAATTTTAAATAATGTGCCCATTATAATGTGGCAAGTCTTTTTTAAAACCAAGTCTGTCAGACTCCGTTTCCCCACCTTTCCTTAGAGAAAAGAAAATAACAAAATAACAAAGGCAGGGACTAGATTGTCCACTCTGTATAGGCAGCTAGCACAGGGCCTGGCATGTAGTAGGTACCAATCAACATTTGTTGAACAAAAGAGAAAGTGAACCGTAAAAGCTGTCTCTTCTTACTCCTTTCTGGTGGCACCCCACCTTGTGATCCATCATAGTTTTCACTTAGACCTCCACATCCTGAAGAACAGGCAGTGTTTAACTCGTTTATATATTCCTAGCAACCATAAGCACACAGACACATACCTTGCACACAGTACGCATACTTAATTACCTCTGAATTCCTTGAAAGGTGCTGCTAGCCATATCTATGATTCCACCAGTTGGACGAGCCACAGCACCCACAAGCCCCTTTCCAATTCCTTTAAAGAATCCAGCAGCTCCTTCCTTTTTGGCACCTTTATAGAACCAGGATAATGAGTGTATAAAGATATTTTATAATAAGCAAGTTTGAACTCAACAAAAGCCTGAGTCAAATACTGAACTGTTTTACTCAGGACGCTTCTAAATTTTGGCTTTCTAAAGAAGTTAAATCTAATCCTAACCCATAAAAACCAGTGGTCTTCAAAATGTGTTAAAAACATAAATTATTAGGCCACACCCTAGACCTACTGAATCAGAAACCCCAGGAAATAGGTCCTAGCAATCAATGTTTTAACATGTCCTCCAGGTCATCCTGAGTTATGCTCATGTTTTACAACCTTCGATTCTTAAAAAAATGACCAGAAATTTTTCTTTATGTCTACCATCAGGAGATTTTCCAAGCAGTGTACTTTTTTAAAAATATAAGAACTTTATTGAATCTTATAGTTCACATATCATATAATTCACCCACTGAAGTATACAAATGAAATGTTTTTGGTACATTATTAGCATTGTGCAACCATCACCACAATCATTTTTAGAAAATGTGTATCATCTCAAAAAGAAACCCCATGACCATTGGGATCATTCTCTACTTCCTTCGACCCATCTTCACCTGATCCTGTGCAATTTAACTCCTTCCTCCCTGCCCTCCAGACCAAGGCAACCACTAGTCTACTTTCTATCTCTATGGATTAGCCTATTCTGAACATTTCCTACAACTGGAATCAAACAATATGTGGTCTCTGTGACCAGCTTTTTTCACCTAGCAATATGTTTTCAAGGTGCATCCATCCTGTACTTGTATCAGTACTTGATTTCTTTTTACAGCTGGATACTATCCCATTGTAAAGGTATACCACATTTTGCTTAATTGTGCATTAACTGGAAGTCATTTAGGCTGCTAACACATTCTGGCTATTACGTTCTGTGAACATTTATATATAAGTTTTTGAGTGAACATATGGTTTTGATTCCCTTGGGTATATACCTAGAAGTGGAGTTGTTGTCAGACACATAAAGTGTATGTTTATATCCAAGTATACCAGCACCATTTGTTGAAAAGGTTATTTTTCATGGAATTATCTTGGCACCCTTGTTGACAACAACTGACCACAATTGTAAGGGTTTATTTCTGGAATCTCAAGTCTATTCCACTGATTTATATGTCCATACATATGCCAGTAACACATTATCTTAGGTACTATAGCTTTATGATAAGTTTTTAATTTTTTTTTTATTTATTTATGATAGTCACAGAGAGAGAGAGAGAGAGGCAGAGACATAGGCAGAGGGAGAAGCAGGCTCCATGCACCGGGAGCCCGATGTGGGATTCGATCCCGGGTCTCCAGGATCACGCCCTGGGCCAAAGGCAGGCGCCAAACCGCTGCGCCACCCAGGGATCCCTATGATAAGTTTTTAAATTGGATACTGTAAATTCTCCAACTTTGTTCTTTTTCAAGATTGTTGTAGTCTATTTGGAGTCATTTGATTTCCCATATACACTTTGGAATCAGCTTATCAATTTCTGTAAAAAAGCCAACTGGGGTTTTGATTAAAGCACTTTTTAAAGAGGGTTAAAAAAACGAATCAGTTGCTATTCAGGACCTAAAGGAACCTAGTTTAACTATCGTCCTGCTGAAAATTACATTCAAAATCTGAATCAGAGTCTATTACTTCATAGACTCTACTTTCTGAGGAAAGTACATTCATTAAAAAACAATTTAAGACTATGAACATAAAATTAGAAATTCTCTCAATCAAATAACTAGTAGCAATAACATTATGTTTATTACATATCAACTTTTTAGACTTTGTACACAAATGAAACATTCTCAACCTACCTTCCACAGGTTTTGTTATTATCCCAGTTACTCCACCAACAACTCCCTGAAAAATATCAATCATAAACCTGAATGGAAGGTGCTTAATCTTATGCCAACCACTAGAGGTCTCTACATACATACTAGAAATAATTTTTTTAAAGAATGAGGACTTACTTGATAATGTGAACAACATATACTTAAGTGAGCACTATGATTTTTTAAATATTATACAATAGAAAATTTTAAATAAAAGAATCTTATAGAAGTAAAATTTTATGATAGAAAGAATAGGAAAGCAAGTGAAAATATTCTACATCTGGATCTGGCACCAATTAGCTATGTAACCACTGATTCAACCTCTTTAAGTCTCAGTTTCCATACCAGTAAAATGAATGAGTTGAGCCAAATAATCCATAAGATCCAATGATAAATTTTAGTGAAATAAATTTGTAATTTAGTGTAAGTGTGGAAAACTGAAAATAAAGGGTCCCGTGAAGAATCCCAAATAGCCTGATAAGTAAAGCACTTTTATACAACATTATACGTCACTGGTACAAACACAGAAATTATAGTTCCTGAAATTGTTTCCAAAATTAAAATAGTAATACATTTATACATTCTTAATACTTTTCAAATAATGGTAGTAAATAAGACCACCTATATATTATACAAATGCACAGAAAGAGAACTGAAGTATATATACTGTTGAGAAGATGAGAAATTTCTGGGAAGAGGTGAGGGTGATCAAATAGTACTTTATAGCTTTATCTAAAATATTTCCATTATTTATTAAAAGCAGAACTTACAAATTCTTATAATTACTTGTAAGAGAATATTCATATATTACTTGTGTAATTTTTAAAGTGCTGAAAAACAATGGAAGGCAGTTCCTGGTTTATGAATGCTTAGTTAGTATACCTTCCCCTCTACAGAAATGGTCAACTGATAATGATCTGAACAACTCCTCCTCCCTCTAGTTACCATGATTTACCGTATTTCTCTCTGCTTTGCCTCTCTGCCTTCCAGAAGAATGCTAACCAGCCATCATTACAGAGTTCTCACTCCAGCCCAAGTGCCAAACTAAGTCTGGGATTGGGGGATAGATGTGACAGTGATATCGGGGAAGGAGAGCATACAAGGGAACAGAAAAGCCCACAACTTATCACTCCTGCTCCTGACAGACCTTTACTCATAAGTAATATTCCAAGTTTCAAAGAAACCAGCTAAAGTACATATTCTAAAGTGTTCATCAAGGTTCAGGGTTTCTTGAATATCCAGTACAAGAGACTTACACGTAGGAAGCCCTTTCCTCCTCTGGCCAGGCTATCTCCAAAATCTTTAGGTTGTCGACCCATCTCTTCTCTTCTTTTTTGCTGATATTCCTTGTCCATTGTAATTGCTGCCAAACCTTTTCCAACAGAACCGGTGATGCGGGATACAACTCCTGCTGCACCACCTATTAGAAGACCCAGAGAAATAAATCACATTATTTCTTTAAAAAGCCAGTGTGGCTCGGCAGTTAAGCAGCTGCCTTTGGCTCAGGGCGTGATCCTGGGGTCCTGGGATTGAGTTCCCCATTAGGCTACCTGTGTGGAGCCTGCTTCTCCCTCTGCCTATGTCTCTGCCTCTCTCTGTGTCTCTCATGAATAAATAAATAAAATCTTAAAAAAATAAATAAAGAGCATTACCACAGTACATAGCACCCCTTGCTTTAAACAGGTGCTTCAGATTCTGTCTCATATACAAACATACAGAAATGTATTTTACATTTTCCATTTACCAAGAAGAGGAATAAAACTAAAGTACATTGATTCTCCAAAATTTTTCTGTAAACCTAAAATTGTTCTAAAAAATATTGTATTTTAAAAAATCACACTGATTCAACACTACAAAGAAATATAAACAAATCTAGGAGTCTATATTATTTTTCATTTAAGAACAAGGGTAGGATTTACATCAACATGGATGGAACCAGAGGGTATTATGCTGAGTGAAATATGTCAACTGGAGAAAGACAACTATCTTACGGCTTCACTCATATGTGGAATATAAGAAATAGTGAAATGGACCATAATGGAAGGGGGAAAACTGAGTGGGGGAAAATCAGAGAGGAAGACAAATCATGAGAGACCTCTAACTCTGGGAAATAAACAAAGGGTTGCAGAAGGAGAGGTGGGTGGAGAGATGGGGTTACTGGGTAAACCCAGTATATGCCCTCCTTGATGGGCATATAATGAGATGAGCACTGGGTGTTATACTATACGATGGCAAATTGAATTTAAATTAAAAAAAAAAGAAAACTAGAATCCACATTATGCTTATAAAAAAAAAAAGAACAAGGGCAGGTACATATGTTATAAAACGGATTATTAGAAAACTGATCACTATTTATTTAAAGATTTTGTTTGTTTATTTATAAGAGACACAGAGAAAGGACACAGAGACAGATGCAGGTTCTCTGTGAGAAGCCTGATGCAGAACTCGATTCTAGGACTCTGGGATCATGACCCAAGCCAAAGGCAGACGCTCAACCATTGAGCCACCCAGGTGTCCCTATTTTTTTTTTTTTTTTTTTTAAATTTTATGGGCAGCCCCGGTGGCTGAGCAGTTTAGCGCCAGGGCGTGATCCTGGGCGTGATCCTGGAGACCCGGGATCGAGTCTCAGGTCAGACTCCCTGCATAGAGCCTGCTTCTCCCTCTGCCTGTGCCTCTCTCTCTCTCTCTCTCTCTCTCTCTCCCTCTCTTCTCTCTCTCTCTCTCTCTCTCTCTGGGTCTTTCATGATTAAATAAATAAAATCTTAAAAAAAAGAATGAAGTCTTCTTTTTTTTAAATTTTTATTTATTTATGATAGTCACACACACAGAGAGAGAGAGAGAGAGAGAGAGGCAGAGACATAGGCAGAGGGAGAAGCAGGTTCCATGCACCGGGAACCTGATGTGGGATTCGATCCCGGGTCTCCAGGATCGCGCCCTGGGCCAAAGGCAGGCGCTAAACCGCTGCGCCACCCAGGGATCCCCCTTTTTTTTTTTTTAATTTTTATTTATTTATGATAGTCACACGGAGAGAGAGAGAGAGAGAGAGAGAGAGGCAGAGACATAGGCAGAGGGAGAGAAGTCTTCTTATAAAAAAAAAAAAAAAAAAGATTTTATTTATTCATTCATGAGAGACCCAGAGAGAGAGGCAGAGATGTAGGCAGAGATGTAAGCAGGCTCCCTGTGGGGAGCTCAATGTGGGACTTGATCCCGGAACTCCAGGATCATGCTCTGAACTAAACGCTCAACTGTTGAGCCACCCAGGCATTCCGGTGCCCCTATTTTTGGTAAACCCTGCATTTTAGATAATTGTAGTAAAAAGTACATATATTTATACACATAAATATGTGATACATACCTACAGTATGTCCAAAGAGACTTCTTACTCCAATCACTAACCCCTCAGCAAATTCTTCAGGGCCTTGAACAGCACCCTGGTCAAAAAAAAAAAAAAAAGGTTACTATTTAAAATAAACTTAAAACTTTTAATCTAGTACTTTAGGGTTTCCAGGAAGATACAGAATCTGTGAAGATCCACAAACACTGTGCTTTAACAGTTTTCACACTGTAACTCAAATACGGACAGCAGATCTATATGCTCTCAGGAAACTCTTGTGAGATGATAAAAACTGGATAGGAATAAATTATGGCTTTAGTCATAATCTGAAGTTGGACTCCCAGTATCAAGTCCCATCAGACTGCTGAAGCCAGCTGCCCTGGTAACAAGCATGAGAGCCCACAGAGTCTTGTTCTCCCAAGTGTTCTGTTTTGTCCTGCTAAAACTCTCCCTACTTTGAGCTCCTGAATCCCTTAAGTGTAAGTGAACAGGTTACAGGAAAGTCTAAATACAAAACATCATCTTTCATATTCCATGAGTCCTTCCCACAGCAGTGAAATAGCCTTAAAATGGTGTTAATCAACCTATCATTCCTCCTTACAACTACATGAAATCCTGGAAAACTTGGGCATGTTTTATCACTCAGACACTAGACATGCTCGATTACTTCTACAACAATCTTTCAATGTCATCTCAAGCAATTTTAAATAAAATATGATATTAATGTACTTCTGTTATTTGAACATTATTCAATTCTCAGATACAATTAAAATATAAATTATCAGTCATTAAAAAAACAGAATATCATTTTCTGTACCTATACTTAAATAAAAGGTCAATACCTGGAAAGGTTCATAGAATAAAGCTTCAACTCCTTCAGACAGACCTCTAATTAATCCAAATGGGTTTCCAAGCACATCTAAGCCCAATACCAGGACATACATCTGTTTCAAGAACTAAAGAGGAAAAAAAAATATATTAAGTCCTTTACTCCTGCTGTAGCTGTAAGAAATAGTAACATGATGCTTTGGGAAGAAAGGAGAATATTGGCTACATTAGGTTGTTAAAGGAAATCTATACAGAACAACCATGACTACATCCATTAATTGATTTCACTATGTGCCAGTCATTAAACTAGTATAGGTTCAAGGCAGTCTGCCAGTTAGCAGCTATGTAACCTTGGACAGGTCTACAGGCCTTAGTCTCCTCATATAAAAAATGAGAGGTGGATTACATGGACCTTGCATGGCTGAGAACACATATTAAATGAATATCTAACTCAATAATAATTATTTATTTTGGTTATTCTAATAGTTACTATCACTATTACTATGAAACTAGATGGGGAAATAATTAATAACCAAAACAAAACACAAATGAAAACATATCCTTATTTGAACACGTAATAACCATAATGTCTATGTACACTGTAGGAGAAAAGACCTTCCAGCAGAGGAAGGAAAGAAGAATGTCACCCTGGAGTTCCATGGTACAGCAATGGTACCCTAAAACAACTACTATGCCTCTGCATACAATTCAAATCATAGAGTAACTGAGGCATGGCAAAGAGCTTGGCCTAGAATTCTTCTCCTGACTCTACCAGATTATGCTTAGAAACTGTAGACATTAACAAAGTAAGTGTGATGCCTCCTACATTAGTATTCTTTTCCAAAGTGGTAAATGTATAATTGCAAAGGGAAAAAGTTAAGAAAACTACAAAGTAATGAGACTGCAAATTGAGGTAAATTAGATAAACAATATTGCACAGTGTGCCATCACATACAGATGTTTTGTTTGATATTTTATGAAGTATATTCCTTGTGAACTACTATGATAGGCAATTACCTGTTCAGTGTAATGTCTAACAACACTCCACATAAGCTGATCTCTCTTGTAAAACTGATACCGAATTTCGTAATAAGCAAGTCTGGGAGGATAAAGAAAGAGTCAAAGGCATGATGATTACATTCTGAAAGAAAGAGACTTAAAATTTCAATGATAAATTAGTCACTGCTAATTCTTTCACAGTTCGATTTGTACATATGCCAGGTACAATTTATGTTTGAGATCTTAATATTATGGTAACAAAATTACTGTAAAAACAGTGCACCCTCATACAAGTCTCTCATAAATACATAAAGAGTAAAAAGGCTGAAAAACTCAACCATAATCTCTTTATACAGTGGATTTTTTAGGCATTTTTTTCTTGTCATTTCCCACTTTGAATTCTTTCTTTTCTATCCAATTCAAAAATATTTAAGACATTTTGCATGCATTTTTACATTCAATATTGTGAATATGTATTCCTCTAGGTTATTCAAAACTCTATGTAGCCATTTTTAATGGATGCATAGCATTCTGTCATGTGGAAGTGTCATAACAATTCTACTACTGTCAGACATTTCCAAATCTTGACAATAATAATTAACACTGCCATATGTAAATTTTGTATATAACTCTTTGGTTGCATTTCAAGATTTTTTTTTCTTACTGAATTCTCAATAAAAGAATTACTGAGTGAAAACCACAAAAACATATCTCTTTCCATTCATACAAATAGTTTTTTTTTTTTTTTTAAAAAAAGCTCTCATTTGTTAGAACCAACTGTCTCTAGTTTTAGGATTATTCATATTTTGAAACCTTTGATAATTTTCTTTAATTTTCATATAATATATGATAAATGCTAAAGCAGAGTATTTCAAATATCTATCAGCCACTGTATCTTCCCTTTTGCAAATTATCTCTTACTGTCTGTTGGCAATTATGGCACTGGAATCTTTAGGTTTGCTTTATCGAAGTTTAATATTAGGACTATTAATCTTCTGTTATACTTGCCATTATATTTTCCCAGTTCATTTTCTAATTGTTTCCACTGATTTTGTTATAAAAGTGTTTAATTTTTATGTAGTCAAATCTACCTTTTATTTTCCACTGCAGATTTTCCCATTGCTCTTAAGCTGAGAATATTTCCTCTACTCAGAGATTTGACAACAATTAACCTGGATAATTTCCTTAGTCTTTTTCATTTGTATTTTATATTTACCCTTGCATTCTGATGAAAGTCGATAGTATATGAGCAGGTAGAAATGATACAAATGGGTTTTTCTTTCTCCAAGGTAAGATATTGTTCCAATATCATTGCTGGATATTCAATTCAATAAACATTCATTGAATTTACATGTGTCTAGCACACATATAAATGTTGCAAAGAGTTACTTTCTATAGTCTCCCATACTGAAATCTCACCATACGGCTACTTATCTCTAAATATGTGTTTTAAAACACCGTCAATTTATAAGCTACTACTAAAATATTTCCTTTTATTCTACATTCACGTTTTATCAACATATGAAAAATTGAAGAAAAAATAAAACTCTTCATGAGTAAAACAAGCGTATGTAAAAAGCATGATTAAGAAAGAGGCTAAACTTTAAGTACAGTGAGAATGATCATTTCCTAAGCTAACATTCTAGCCCAAATGGGAAGAATTAATATCTAGAAACAAACTTGGTACAAAATCCTCCCCATCTTCTTAAACATAAATCTTACTTGAATATTAGGTCATCCACATCAGTCAGCGTAGCACCTATGCTTTTCAATAGCAGATTGACAGAATGAATTGCAATCATTTCCTGTTTTTCTTTGTCTGACTCTTCACTTCCAGTACCCAACGACAGACTCAAGTGCAACTAAAAGAAAAAGAATGTTCAATAAATAAAAGTTAAAAACAAAAACAAAAATTAATATACATAGGAACAAAATCTTACAGACACAAATAGATGTCATATCTTCCAGAGTCCTAAAGAAAGCTGTTATTGTTATTCTACACACTACACAGGGTAACTCACTAATATCTGATTCTCATATTTGCTTTTTGATAAAATACAAATTAGTATGTTCCAAAGAGCTAAAATTTTATCTAAAGTGTATAAATACCATTGTGTTTATATGGAATGGCTCAAAACACTTTACAAAAATAGTATAATCATTTGAAAAAGAAAACCACGTCAACTGGCACACAAAACATGTCTACTGGTTAAAATAATAAATAATCATGTATTTTCATCCAATTAAGGTAAATAATTCATGGAAATAATTAACAATAACAATTATATTATAATTATACAATAATAATTGGTAGCAACAACATGACAGTTATGGCAACAATTAGCAAGTTGCTAAATAAATTTTAAAAGAGTAATAAGGTTTTCAGCTTCCACAGACTCCTTCAACTCATACTTAGACGTGAGATTTTCACATTCCCATTTAGTTTCTTCTACCTTGTGCTATATCATTAATAGTGCAATAGTGGCAAAAGACACAGGCAGAAGATAGTTCTATCTGTGCAAATAAAGCAGATGACTCTTCCTTTCTTATTCTGCATTTTACCTAACCAATGTAGAGCTCAACAGAAGAGACTTGGGGTAAAACTAGGAAAGCCTGGTTGTTGGGTTTTATTTTGTTTTTTTTAATGTGGACTTCTGTCCATCTGCAGAATCAGTGTCCAGATCCAGGAAATGTAAGCTTAGGTGGACAGAGGTCCAGCCTTTCCCTAAGGCAAAGTCACCATGGAATAAGGAAACAATAATGGCTCATGATCTTAATGATTCAACTTCATGGCGTAACTTCCAATGTGTGAATCATGAATTATAAATCGATAAATCGTGAATTGATAAATTAACCATTTTTAACATTCCCCTCAGATTTTATGTTCCATAAAGTCATTTCATACCTTCTGGAGCAACTTTCATAGTAGGCATTCAGTAAATATTTGTTGAAAATATTGTTCAATCTCATAACTGATTTTCACTTAATAATGAAAAAGAAATTGTGTATAATCTACCACATAAAATGATTACCAATTTTAAACCTAACACAATAAATGTCTAATAGTACCAAACTAGTACATCAATTTAAAATAATAATTCAATTCCATTTTATTAATTAATTTACTTAGCTGAAAGGATTGGTGTATGCAATTGAAAATAATGTGCTGTAAACAGTTTTTGAGAATGTAAAGGATCATCAATATTTTAGAGTTACTTAATTGTAAATCTGGCCCATTACACAAGTTTAGAGCGTTATGGTTGATAGCATTTGTGAATTTACTAAAGCAGTCACCTCTTCCTATAAAACCTAAAAAGAACAACAAAAGGAGAAAAGGAAATGGGTTCATAAAGTACAAAATCAGGCAAGTGAAAGGTATCCAATTTTCCACTCCCTTAGTTACAATCAAATTTTGGAAGGGTGAAAAACACCACATCAACAGTATAATACCTACTTCAGCGTTTTCACATTCTGGTTAGGGCACCCATTATAGCTTTCTGTTTAGACAGTGATAGTAGTTACAAAGTGCAACCAAAACATTAAATGTTGGTGAGCACTTCTTCGCTTAATTAAGAAATGCTTTTGTCAGCTCCTTCCTTGAATAAAGGGGTTATTAATTCAAGACTAGAGAACATGCTCTGATGGTTTCTCTGTGGGAATTATGGTTGTACATATGTTACAGAGAATTGTCTTAATTATTTCAATTAATCAAACAAAATTCCCACTAAATATTTGATACAACAAATTAATAACACACATTTGTACACAAAGCCCTTAAAAATCTTACAGCAATTCTACCCTGTTTTCAAAACAATATTACAACAAACCTTAACAGGAGAAATATGGAAGTGTTCAAAGAAACTAAGAACTGACATATCAGTCATTGAAGTCTCCATTAATTCTGTGTTTAGAGCATCAATATCGTGTTGGATTAACTTTGTCTGAAAAAAATGAAATCAAGAATTTCTATTTTAATTTTTTTCTCTAGTTAAAGAATGGCTCATTTAATTTTTTTTAGTTTATCATTTTCCCAAGAAATAAAAATTGTTACCCGTTTTCTTTCAGCTTCAGGGTCAGTTGCTGGGGTAAACAGTGTGATAATAGCTCCTAGAAACCCCTGATCAACTTTCAAGGCCATTTCCTGAATGAGGACCATAAAGTACCTAAGGAAAAAAAGTTGTTAAAGATGGAAAAGGATTTCTATCAAACTTTGCAATTTTCAATGTTAAAACTTTGATTTTGGCCACAAGTCACAATAAGATCTCACTCTTAAAAAGTATTATGTTATTAACAAGATCAAGCATCCTTAACTGAGTTGTTTTTTTCCACTAGAGATAAGGTTTCACTAAAGGTAGTACTGTTATCTTGAAACTTAGCATTTAAAGTCTCAAATCCCATATTTGTTATGTTATAGGAGAGACAAATGCAATTAGATGATATAGCATATATTATTCCATTTTTAAGGTACATAGTAATCACTTTCAAGAGCACATTTCACAAATACATCATTTATATTTCACTGGCTATTTTATATTCTAATTGGAATTACAAACAGGAAAAGTGGTTAAGGAATTTTACACTTTAAAATATAGAGGGGCTATTATTAAATTAAGTTTCAACACAGAAAATTACTTGATCAAAAGTGGATTCGTACATTCAGGCAGAATGTAAGTTTTAGATGAAAGTCAGCCTCACAAGAGTGAAATTTATTTTCAAAATAGATTCTCATTTTAAATTCCTTTAGATTAATAGGGGAATTTTTACTTACTTGAACTGTAGTACTTTGCTGTATTCATTAAATCTTGTGATGACACTCACATCAATGAAAGGTTTGGGCTCTAAAAAAGAAAGAAAACAACAAAAACCAAGAGAAAAATATCAAGCTTTATACTAGATTAACATAATGTCTATTTAATTTTTAAATTGGAATATCTCAATCTTTTTTTTTTCTTTCTTTTTTTTTTTTCTTTTTTTTTTTTTACCTGAATCCAAAGCAATAGATTTTGGAGGAGCCACAGGATGAAATACAACAGGAAACATTGTACCTGGTAACTGATTATCAACCTTAAAAAAAGAAAGAATGAAAGAATGAAAGAAAGAAAGAAAAAAAAGAAAGAAAGAACTTTTAGTTTTATAGAGAATATTATAGAAGAGGCTGCTAATTTCATCATAATTAAATATCTGCATTGTATATGTGGTACTATGAGAAGTTTCACGTTAGATAAAAAATTCATACATATCTCAGCAAGGGTAAGCTTTTACATAAAGGAATATTTAATATCCTCATAAATGCATTAATACTGTGCAGCATATATACTATTAATCAAAATATTTGTGCCTATGGATCATGTGAGATTTTTGACAGCTTATAATTTATAAAATGTAAGTGGAGATTGGACATGAAATTAGAAAGAAGAAAAAGGATAAACATGTCCTAAATAATATTTAGTAGTTAAAAAGAAGAGAAGGAAGCAAGAAGGGAGCAATCAAGCAAAGAGACAAAAACATTCCCCAATTTAAGCCCAGCTCATTCATGTATAGAATGATAAGAAAATCTTATTTTGGGGGCACCTTGGTGGTTAGTCAGTTGAGTGTCTGTTTTTGGCTCAGGTTATGATCCTACAGTCCTGGGATGGAGCCCCTGCACTGGGCTCCCTGTTCCACAGGAAGCCTGATCTCCCTCTCTCCCTCTCCCTCTGCCTGCCACTTCCCCTGCTTGCACTCTCTGTCAAATAAATAAATAAAGATCTTTAAAAAAACAAAAATGAAATAAAATAAAAAATAAAATCTTATTTTTGGATCCCATGACAAATTCAAAGGAATATTTAGAAATAACAATTTCAGTGCAGGAAAATGTTCTTGAAGGCTAAATGGTCAAATTAAATAGTCTCAACAGTCGCAAAGTCTTTGGACTTGGATGATGCTTAGAGAATCCACAGGATACGTGGGAGAAGGGGAATGAACATACAAACAACAAAAAAATACGATTTATAAGGTATGCTAGAGTTTTGTTTTGTTTTTTTGTTTTTTTTTTAGATTTTATTTATTTATTCATGAGAGACAGAGAGAGAGAGAGGCAGAGACACAGGCAGAGGGAAAAGCAGGTTCCATGCAGGGAGCCCGATGTGGGACTAGATCCCGGGTCTCCAGGATCAGGCCCTGGGCTGAAGGCGGTGCTAAACTGCTGAGCCACCTGGGCTGCCCTATGCTAGAGTCTTGTAGAAAAAATGCATCCCCAGGATCCCCAAAGTGATTAGATATACTTATTGAACTGAAAATGACAATGTTACCTGAAGCCAGTACAGTCTGGCTCTTAAACTTCTCTGGTGAGGAGACTGCTTAAATTCAATCTGAATCCCGGATAAAAAATCTCGCTTTATCGGGCAATGAACAGGGAGGCGCATTTCCATAGGAACTTTATCAAAATTGACCTGGGGAAAAAGCACATGTATTTATGATGACTTGATATTATCAGTGTAGCCCATTTAAAATATCCATTTACTCACAAATTGGAAGGGGAAAACATTTTAATCTCTATGTCTCACCAAAAAAGATCTGCCTTAAGGTGATCTACAGTTGAGATCTTTGAAGCAGAAACACTTTTCCACCACAGTTATGAGGAAAACAAGAAAACAACTGAGGAACTTTTCAATTATATAAACTTTTCAATTATATAAGTCATGCTTTTTATTTTTTAAAAACCTCAAGAGTAATGAGTAATTCTAGGTAACTCTTAAATTTTGTTTTAACAAAGTTAAACAATGAATAGTTAATAGCTTATTTATGTCTGACAGTTTGTTTTCATTTAAGCATGGCCAACATTTATAGGGATAAGGATGGGGTGGGGGACATATCTGATGATCAATGCAAAACCAACCATTAGATATCAAAGAGAAAGAGTAACTAAAACTGTGTGACTGAAGCAGAGCAAATGAGAAACTGCAGTCAAGCTTCTGGGGTCTTCCTAGAGCAAGCAAACCTTCAGCTGTAATACTGTAAGGGCCTGCAGAGAGTACACCTGTATTTGTAACATCTACCCATGTCCAACAATTGTTCACATTTAATGAATTTAATTGAGTGAATTTTTTATAGGGTTTTTACTACTGAAAAACATAAGTTTTCACAGACTTTATTTGCCAATATATTTTGGTATCATTCAAAACAGAAAAAAAGTTTCAATAAGCAATATTAATTTCTGCATAATCCTGCTGAAAACAAGTTCCATGAAACTGTCTCATAAACAGAAGAAATGACAAAAATGCAAAAGAGAAACATACTTAAATCATGTTTCATAGTATATGACTTAATAACATTTTAATTTAAAATGTACTAATGAATATCAGTCATGTCAATACTATTAATAAATAAGAGTTTATTAACTAATAAATAGTTTCTGAATACACCTTTTTTTTAACATGGACAGTAAATTTTCCTTATTTTCTACCAACAGAATACATATATAAAAACCAAAACAATTTTGGTATACCTCAAAATTATTATCTAGTTTAATCCATCCATGGTCTCTTGATACTTGATATTTTTTATAGGCCTGTTCCAGCAATATTATCTGCTTTTGACTAAAAGGCTTCCATTTCTGTTTTGGTTTCATCTCCCAAACAACACCAGAACTAAAACAATTCAGAGAAAGTTAAATTAGGAATATATATTAGGCTTGCTGGAATTGTCATTCAACTTCAAATTATCTCAACTATAAATCTCCTATGAAAATTATACTTATGCAAGAGATTTTTTTTAAAACAGCAAAATATACTGGTGCTATAAAGTACATAAGAAAAAAGAGCAGGGGAAAATGTTCTTCTATCACACATTGACATCAATCAATCAAGGAACTCACAAACTTTTTTTGTAAGGAGCCATATAGTAAATTTTTTTAAAGATTTTATTTATTCGAGAGAGAGATAGAGTACAAGCAGTGTGAGAAGCAGAGAGAGAGGGAGAGGCAAACTCCCCACTCAGCTAGGAGCCCAACAGGGGCTCCATCCCAGAACCCAGAGATCATGACCTGATCCAAAGGTAGATGTTTAACCATCTGAGCCACCCATGTGCCCCCATATAGTAAATAGTTTAGACTTTGTGGCTGAGACAAAATTAAGATTATAATAAGTGCTTAAATAATAAGAGAGAAAAAAATTGGACAAATTTTTGTAATTGATGAAATTCAAAATATAAAAACAATTCAGCAAAATTTTAAAAATATAAATCTAATGAAAAAATATTTCTACTTTTTATTGAGGTATAATGGACATAGAACATTAATTTTAGGTATATAAAATAGTGATTTAATATTTGTAAATACTGTGAAATGACCACAATAAATCTAGTTAACATCTGTCACTATACATACTACAAAAATTTTGTTTTACTCTTCATTCTCAGGGGTGACAACATTTCACTTAATTAGGGCTCAAAGTCAGTATTCATAGAGGTTAATTCTTCAGTCACCTCTAACTCAGTACTCGCTTCTCAAATATACAATAATTGGGTAACACTGGTAACATCTGATGACTCATCAAGAACCAAGGAAAACCATTCAAAATTATTTGCCTTATTTTTAATTGACTATTGATGTTGCTCTGAATGTCCTCAATTCAAGTAACTATTCTCACAAAAAAGGCTAAGGGCCCTAAGTTTATTTACTCTGGACACATTTCTTCAGCTGCTACATTCAGGTGATTTAATTAATTTACCATTGGTAAAAGCCATTTCTTACCTGGCTAACAAATGAGTTATTCAGAAACTAACTTTGGTTGCAGCCTCATTTTTGGTTATTTTATTTGTGTGAAGAAATTTATTTGTATGAGATATTTTGATTAAATTTTCTGATTTTTCTGGCCACTTTTTTCCTGTTGGGTGGGCATACTGTTATGTGTTCTTAGTTTGGAAATGTCAATATATACTGTATTCTTTTAGCACAGGTATAGGGTCATTATATAATAAAATATGCTTTGCCATATCATTCAATAACAGTGATCTGTAAGAGAGACACTAAAAATCCACTTTTCTCTACTTCTTTTGACATGATGAGAATGCATTAGTAATAAAAAACAAATAAAAGTTGCAGGATAGCTATATGTGTGGCAATAATATACTCTATTTGCCCTTTGTTGTATGCTAAGCAGCAGTGCAAAAGCAGCCATAGACATATAAAAGAATAAGCGAGGCTGTGTTCTAGTAAAACCTTACTTATGGGCAACAAACTTAGAATTTCATATAATTTTCATGTGTTATAAAATGTTTTCTTTCAATTTTTCCCAACCATTCAAAAATGTAAAAAATTCTTAGACCAGGTCTTGAAAAAACAGGGCATCAGCTACATTTGATTCTAGGCCATCCTTTGCTGATCCCTGATTAGAGAATACTATTTGCATAATGATAAAAGAAAACTCCATAATATTTTAATTTAACAGTTTGTTGGTATTAATCAATGATACTGTTAACAATGCCCTCATTGTATTATGTAGTCGGTCAATGAAAATAATGAATAAAATATCCACTATAAATTATATAAATCTTGGGCCACCTGGGTGGTTCAGTCAGTTAAGTGTTCAACTCTTGATTTTGGCTCAGGTTGTGATCTCAGGGTTGTGAGATCAAGCACCCAGTGTGGAGCCTGCTTAATATTTGCTCTCTCCTTCTTCCTATGACCCTCTCCCCCCCCCTCACAAATCAATCTATCCATCAACCAATCCAACATCAATTCATGATAAAAAAAACTCTTCAACAAATTAGGGAGAGAGAACTTCCTGAACCTGAAAAATAACATCTACAAAAAAACCTACAGTTAACATCATACTTAATGGTGAGGAACTAGATGCTTTCTTACTAAGATCAAGAACAAAGCAAGAATGTCTTCTCTCACCATTCCTATTTAACTTTGGGAAATACTAAATAATGCAATAAGTCAAGAAAATAAAAGGTACACAGATTAGGAAAGAAGAAATAAAGCTGTCTGTTCTCAGATGACATGACTGTGTATGTAGAAAATCCCAAAGAATCAACCAAAAAAATTCCTACAACTAATGTTTCAAGATACAAATATACAAAAATCAATTGTTTTCTTATGTATCAGCAATGAACAATTGAAATTTGAAATTAAAAACACATTAATATTTATATTAGCACCAGAGAAATAAAATAACTTAGGTATAAACAAAATCTAACAAATTTGTGCAAAAACTATATAAGGAAAACTACAACAGTGTGATGAAAGAGATCAAAGATCTGAATACAAGGATCTGTGTACACAAATATGAAGACTCAATAATGTCAAGATATCAGTTCTTTCCAAGTTCATCTATAGCTTAGATGCAATTCCAACCAATATCTGAGCTAACTGACAAACTAATTCTAAAGTTTATATGGAAAGGTGAAAGATTCAAAATAGTCAACATAATGTTGAAGAGGAAAAAAGTTGGAGGACTGACACTACATGACTTTAAGATTACCACAAAACTACAGAAATCAAGACACAATGGTATAACTGAAAGAAATGACAAACACACCAAGAGAATAAGACCAAGAGGTCCAATATAGTCAACTGATTTTTGAAAGGAGCAAAGGAAATTCAATGGAAAAAGGACAATCTTTTCAACAAATGGTGACAGAACCAAACGTGGAAAAAAAATCCACCTAGACACAGAGCTTACACATTTCACAAAAACTAACTCAAGATGTATTATCAGAGACCTAAATATCAAATTTAAACCAAAAAAATCCAGAGGGTAACACAGGAGAAAACGTAAGTAACTTTGCATTTTTGTAACTTTTAAAATATAACACCTAAACCATAACTCATGAAAGAAAGAATCAATGCGGGCGCTTATTAAAATTAAAAACCCGGGATTCCTGGGTGGCTCAGCGGTTTGGTGCCTGCCTTTGGCCCAGGGTGCGATCCTGCAGTTCCAGGATCGAGTCCCACATCAGGCTCCCTGCATGGAGCCTGCTTCTCCCTCTGCCTGTGTCTCTGCCTCTCTCTCTCTATGTGTATCATGAATAAATAAATAAAATCTTTAAAAAATATATATAAAAAAATTAAATTAAATTAAAAACCTCATTGGTGTGAAAGACACCATTAAAAGAATGAAAAGAATGTAAAGATAGAGACTGGGAGAAAATATTTGCAAAACACGTATCTGAGAAAATACTGGTACCCCAAATATATAAAGAACTTTTAATGAGAAAATGAAAAAATTTTAAAAGGGAAAAGACTTGACTCTAATGAGGAAGATATTTTGATAGCAAATAAGCATTTGAAAAGATGCTCATGGGCAGCCCGGGTGGCTCAGCGGTTTAGCACCGCCTTCAGCCCAGGGCCTGATCCTGGACACCGGGGATCGAGTCCCACGTCAGGCTCCCTCATGGAGCCTGCTTCTCCCTCTGCCTGTGTCTGTTTCTCTCTCTCTCTCTCTCTCTCTCTCTGTCTCTCATGAATAAATACAATCTTTAAAAAAAAAAAAAAGATAGAAAAGATGCTCAACAGCACATGTAATTAGGGAATTGCAAATTAAAACAATAATGACATATCACTACATCCCTGTTAGAATGGCCAAAATCTAGGACACTGACATCACCAAATGCTGGCAAGGACATGGAGCAATGACTGTTCATTCATTTATTCCTGGTGGAAATGGAAAATGGTACAGCCGCTTTGAAAGACAATTAGGTGATTGCTTACAAAACTAAACATAATCCTACCATAAAATCCAGCAATCACACTCCTTGATATTTAATCAAATGAATTAAAAACTTATGTCTAGGGATGCCTGGATGGCTCAGTGGTTGAGCATCTGCCTTCAGCTCAGGGCATGGTCCTGGGGTCATGGGACCAAGTCCCTCTGCCTATGTCTCTGCCGCTCTCTCTGTGTCCATCATGAATAAATAAATAAAATTCTTAAAAACAAAAACAAAAAAAAGTATGTCTATACAAAAACCTGCTTATAAATGTTTATAACAGCTTTATTCATAAATGCTAAAACTTAAAAGCAACCAAGATGTCTTTCAATAGTCAATAGTAAATAAACTGTGGTACATCCAGACATGGGATATTATTCAGTGATTTTAAAAAATGAGTTATCAAACCACAAAAAGACATGAGGAGACTTAAAAATTATTGCTAAGTGAAAGAAAGAAGCTTATCTGAAAAGGTTACATACTCAATGATTCCAGTGATAGGACATTCTGGAAAAGGCAAAACTTTTATATAGTAAAAAGATCAGTGGTTTTTCCAGAGGTTCAGGGTTAGGGAGAAAGGGATGAACAAGTGACACCCAGGTGATTTTTACAATATAGGACACTGTAATAACAGGTATACGTTATTCATTTGTCAAAACCCACAGAATACAGAATTTACAAACTAAGAGCAAACTCTAACTTAAAATACATCAACACTTGACTTTAGATAATAATAATGTATTAACATTAGCTCATCAATAGTAAAAAAAGGTACCATACTATTTCAAGATGTTAATAATAGAGGAAAGCTGCAGGGCATTTGGGAACTCTGTACTTTATAGCCAATTTCTCTGTAAACCTAAAAGTGCTCAAAAAAATAAAAGGTTATTTTAAAAAATTATCTAACATATATTTTTCCTTAGTACACAACCCCACTGAATGGGTATTAAATGTGTACTGTGTCAGAAGATAAACAAGGTCTTTTAGATGAATTTTTAAAAGTCCTTATAAAGACCAATCTGACAAAATATAATACCAAACATAATATTAAAGTAAAAATAAGTTACACTGAAGAACAATAGAGTGAAGAAATGGAATTTCTAGGACTTAAAAATTATTTTCCTATTTAGGTTAAAAATATTATAAAATACTGAAATGTATAACCAAGAGAATATATTATTCATATATATATACAAATATATTAATGTTATATTATTGTATGTATACCCTTTATAGAACTCTTAATCTGTTGGGTGTTGTGTAAAGTGTGCTATATACATGATGCTTTTATTGACTTTATTGTTTACCTCACTAAACATTATTGATAGTGAATAATACTATGATGGTTATACACAAAATTCCACCCATCAGCCTCCAAGAAAAGAATGAGTCTTTTAACCAAAGTTAGTGACATTTAAAAAGTCATAATAAGTAAATTCAAATGTTTTCTCATACAGATACAAGCAGAATCAGAGAAAAATACCTGGTATCATCACTATTAAAACATTCTAAAAAATCGCCCATTAAAGACTATGTACTCATGTTATACTGCCTCTTTTATGAATGTTTTCTCCAATTTGTCTGACCCACTGTTGTCAGCTTCCCCTAATCCATGCCAGTTTCTTCAGCCTGTACTGCAGAAAACTACCTAGTTGCTTCTATCTCTGTACTTCCATTGCAGGTATATATACTTCTTTGTAGCACTTCTGCTATCATAATTCATCAAAAAAAAAAAAAACATACCAAAAAACAAAGAAAGAAGCAAACCTTTCTTCCCCCACCAACTGATGATAAGTACAGTAAGTGCGAAGACATTACTTTAGTCATCTTCCTATCTTAGGGGCTTTTCAACTCCAGTGAAAAAAACTTCATAAATTATGCTGAAAGAATATACAGTACATCAAAATTCAGAACAGCTAATTATTCTCACTAAACTGGATATGAACTCAATGCTTTTTAAAGATTTCTGATGCCTTATCTTCCTTCTGCCATACCTGGTTATCCCAATATATGAAACTTCCTGCTTGTTTTCATTGTTAACCAGGGAAAGCCCAAGACTGTGGAGAGAAAAGGTTATTTCATGATCAGCCTGCTCCATTTCTTCTGCCTGCAGTGCTTTGGAAACCAAGGCAACATCATCAGTGAAAAGCAACACTCTCTGGCGCCCATCTAGGAATGATACCCAGTGTATCTGGGTGTTTGCATCATAGGGAAACTGGCCACATTCATCCTGGGGAAAAGAGAGACTTTGTATTAAACCCATGAGCAGTAAGTTTTTATTACATAAAGTTAAACTACAGTAACTGAACATCTAGAAAAGTTAAAAACCATGGCTATAAATTGGAAAACTAATCTTCAAAATGACATAAATTAATTAAAATCAAATTAAAATAACCTATTTTAAGACATAACTCCCCAATTTTTTTTTTTTCAAACAACAACAAACATTAAGAGTGCTTAATTTTTTGTGTGTCCTAGGTTTGACAGTTCAAAGGGCACTCGGCAGGAAGAAGAGTATCCTTCAAGGTTCCAGGGCCCTAAGACACTTACTTGTCTCCAAGAGGGAGAGATTCCTAAGTTTATTAGAATAAAAGTAACCTAGTTTAGGTAAAACTAACCCAGTTTATTTTTATGTTTTAATAACTTATAACACTGCAAATGTATATTTACATATATCACACTATTAAACAATAAAACTATGGTTTGGGGATCCCTGGGTGGCTCAGCGGTTTGGCGCCTGCCTTTGGCCCAGGGCACGATCCTGGAGACCCAGGATCGAATCCCACGTCAGGCTCCTGGTGCATGGAGCCTGCTTCTCCCTCTGCGTATGTCTCTGCCTCTCTCTCTCTCTCTCTCTCTCTCTCTGTGTGACTATCATAAATAAATAAAAATTAAAAAAAAAAAAACTATGGTTTGTACTTAGTGTGTACTGTTTTGCAAAATCTACTTGGTTAAAGGTCTCATATAGCGCTTAAAAATATAAGACTTGATTTGGTCGATGGTTTCAGAGACTGAAATAATGATTCCTCCTCATTCTGGGCTTAACATTTCATGTTAATACAACAGTTCATTTCAACAAGCAGTACAAGCAGATGAAAAGTATGTGCCTTTCATCTCATGCTTTCCTGGAAAAAAAAAAAAGCAAATAAAGGATTTATACAGAGGAGATGAATAGCTGAGATTTGTTGTTGTTGTTTGACATCTATTGCTTTTTTATTGAAGTATAGTTGACACACGATGTTTCATCAGTTTCAGGTATACAACATAATGATTCAACAACTCTATATACTATCCTATGCTCACCACAAGTGTAGCTACCATTTGTCCCCATTCAACATTATTACTATACCACTGATTATATTCCCTATGCTGTACCTGTCAGCCCTGTGACTCATTGTGTAACTGGAAGCCTGTACCTCCCACTACCCTGTACCCATTTCACCAACCCTCCCATCTCAACCTCTGGCAACCACAAGTCTGTTCTCTGTATTAATGGATCTGTTTGTTTGTTTTTTAGATTCCAATGTTTAAGTGAAATCATAGGGTATTTGTCTTTCACTGACTTATTTCACTTAGCATAATACCCTCAAGGTCCATCCATGTTGTCACAAATGGCAAGAACTAATTTTTTTAAGACTGAGTAATATTCCATTTTACATATATACATAATAAACCACATGTTTTTTGTCCATTCATCTATTGATTACACAGATTGTTTGCATACCTTGGCTACTATAAATAATGCTGCAACAAACATGGGGGTGCATATACCATTTCAACTTAGTGTTCTTGTTTTCTTTGTGTAAATACCCAGAAGTGGAATTACTAGATACTGTGGTACTTCTGTTTTTAGTTTTTCTGAGGAACCTTTATACTATTTGCCACAGTGGCTGCACCAATTTATATTTCCAACAGTACCTGAGGGTTCCTTTTTCTCCATCCTCATCAACAAACTGCTTTAAAAAAATCTATTGCTTTTAATATATATGTCAAAGTAGCCTATTCAATTTTTCAAATTCTAGTATGCAACCAAATTTTGCAAATATTTCAGAGATATCTATTAAGAAGGTGAGTTCTCTATAAGGTACAAAATTTGATATGTCTTGGTTTCAGTCTTAGTTATTACTGAAGTACTCTCTAATCGCATTTTTCATGTTTGATCTGTTAAAAATAAAATATCCTCTGATTCCTATGTTTCAGTTAACTTCTAGCATTTTAAGTTTTATATTTTGATACCATGTTTTTCTTGGCATGAAAGTTTATGGTTGTCATGTCTTTTGTCATATCATCATATTCTATTTAAAGGTTAAATGGAGGAGAGGGGAAATAATACCAGCATAGTCAGAGACCTCTGCTAGAACTCCCATGTCTCTGAGCCAGGGAGCTAAGAGGATCAGGGAATTTAAGCCTCTGTACCATTTGCAAACCTTGAGTTTGTCTTGTAAAAAGTAAAGCACAAGCAAGCGAGTAGAGATCCATCAGATTGTCATGGTGAAAATTATTCCAAGAATCTTGTAACAGAGGAACTATCAGTCTAATTTTTCAGAAGTGGATAAGTCTTTCTCTCTTTTATGGGTATTTCAGAGGGAATATAGGAAAGGATATTTCAGCCACTGTTGGCCAATTACCATTTTAAAGCAAAAGTCAAGAAAGCTTTTTAAAAAACTGACATTATCAGACAGTGGAAGAGGACACTGTATGAACTTTTCATAATAGAATATATTTCTACAGAAACTAGATGATCTATATCACTAACACAAGAGCAATTCCTACACTAGAGAAAGCCTGGTAGCGAATTCTTAGCGACCTTCCCAAAGTTTAAGAGTCTAAGAATAACATATTTGATCAAATTAGCTACCTTAATAGTTTCAATAAATATTTCACTAAATTTCTTACATTTCTTATACTGCCAGATTCCTCTAATTAAAACACAAGGTCTTCATTGGGAAAATATGCCTAAAAACCTCAAAGCCAACAGTGGTATGCATATGTTCAAAATAAAGTTGTTTTCTCTTAGTTTTAAAATGCTTTTCTTTAAAAAATAAAAGGTATATAAAAAGATACTTTATTGGTCTTTATTTGGGCAAGATAAAGCAGGCCCCTTTTTCAAATCGTAAATAAGTTATCTTGACTAATCTAAAATACTGGTATGAACTACTTGCAATCTAAACTCCAAAACCAGCTTTCAATTCATTTTTAGTTCAGTAAGGACAAAGATGACTGTATGAAGCTGCTTGTCTGCTTCCTTAGCCACCAGGCAACACATACAGCACTCATTCCCATCAAATGATACCTTTAACAGACTGTGTTCTCCAGTATTTGCTGCATACGTCCATGTAAGTTTTTTGGTACCAGTAGGATCTGCCCAAGCAAAGAGTCGAGCTTCTCCTGGCACCAAGTGTACTTCTTCCTGTGACCCACTGAAACACAACAGCCGGAGGGAAGATTAAAATATCTAGGCCTTGAGAAACTCAGACCTGTGGCTTACAAAGGAGGGGACTGGTATAAAAATCTTATAAAACTCCTTGTTAATAAACAGAGCTCTGCCTAAAAGTAAGTACTCTAAAATAGTCAATAAACTAACAGTTTTGAAGCTTGAAGGAATGCCTCTCTGAAGTTGGGGTATACTCCAAATTGATGCAGGCAATGGAATTCGTTAAGGTAAACAAACTGGTACATCAGAGCTCACCTGCAGGAAAAGCTACAAATTCTTTAGCAGCAGCAGAATTTCACTCAGTGCTTAAATTTAAGTTTTTTAATCAAATGCAATAGATAAGAAACATGGGTCTTTAGGAAAAAAAATATTTATGTCCATTCTGTTGCTACTCAAAGTGTGATCTATGGAGAAGCAGAAACATTATCTGGAGCTTGCGGAAAGTGCAAAATCCTGGGCCTCATCTAAAACCTACTAAATCAGAATCTGCATTTTAACAAGATTTCTGGGAGATCTTTAAATTTATCCTTAAAGTTTAAGAAGTGTTAGTCCATATTACAAAAAACTTTCTAGAGAATAACAACAAAAGGAATCCAATTAGGTTTCAATCCCATAAATCTCTCACTGGGGGCAGCCCGGGTGGCTCAGCGGTTTAGTGCCGCCCGCCTTTGGGCCTTTGGCCCAGGGCCTGATCCTGGAGTCCCGGGATCGAGTTCCATGTCGGGCTCCCTGCATAGAGCCTGCTTCTCTCTCTGCGCCCCACCCCTCTATGTCTCTCATGAATAAATAAATAAAATCTTTTAAAAAAATAAATAAATAAATCTCTCAGTGGATTCAAGTCAGGAGAGTAAAGAATAGGTAAATCTGCAAGGCATTATTTTATATAAAATAATTCTACACGTAAAAATAACCTTATATATAAAGATTTTATACGTATATGAAATAATGCCTTGCAGATTTAGAATTATTCTTGGAAAATATATAATATATATCTTAAGGGTTTAAGACCATCTGTGATGTCATTAAATAATGGCATCATCTAAGCCAAATGACAGCACAAGCAAGAACAACAAAGTTCCCATCATTCCATACTTTTTTTTTCAAATTTTTTTTAAGATTTTATTTATTTATTCATGAAAGATGCACAGAGACAGAGAGAGAGGCAGAGACATGGGCAGAGGGAGAAGCAAGCTCCATGCAGGGAGCCCAACGTGGGACTCCATCCCGGGTCTCCAGGATCACACCCTGGGCTGAAGGCGGCGTTAAACCGCTGAGCCACCTGGGCTGCCCTCATTCCATACTTCTGTTCAACATTGCTACCTATTCATTGTCCTCTCATTTAATCTTCTACCATCGTTACTGAGAGGAAAAAAAAAACAACAACTTGATAGAGATTTATAGGGAGAGGTTCACTGACTATTACCAGTTACTAAAGAATAATAATACTTAAACAGGTTTACAATTCCTTTATATGCAATTCTGAAATTTTAAAAACTCCAAAAGTCCAAAGATTTTTCTCTTAGTTTTGTGTCGAGAGTTATTTAGCTAATAAACTTAATCTGAACTGATATGAGAATATAAATAGTTTTATTTATCCCTCTTTGTATGAATATTTATAAGTTTTGCCAGAGGAATATTAATGTATTGGACTCTAGAGAACTGTCTCAAAACCTGGCAAGGGTATTACAATAAACAGCATGTGTTTCACGTTACCCTTCTAAAATCAGAAAACATGTGGAATGTGAAACACATCTACCATCTCAATGTTTCCTAGAAAAGACTATGGACCAGTAAAAAGCAAATGAGATTTTCCATGAACCTTTTTTTTCATACCTCTGTTTATATGTGACGACATCCTGTGATGTGTGGTTTATTACTAGGGCAGGTGCAGATCCCTCATGATAATCAGAAAAGGTTATGACAGTTGAATGTTCAGCAATGTTTACATCCACCAAGATGCCCCCATTCTATCATAAAAAAAAAATTGTGTTTGAGGTATTGGTTTAACTTGCAGTGACATTTCGAATTTCAATTAGTTATGTAGACATGAAAAATCTGTTTTCTTAAGTTCTTACTGAAAAGCATACTGGTTCTGATGTCTTACAAACATATGTATAGCACCTTACAAATATATATATTAGCACCTTCAAAGAATTACCAGATTTCATAGCATGTTTTAATAAAATATTTTAAAGCAAATTTTAAAAATTAAAGACATTTTATTTTAAAACATGAAAACATACCAGCTCTTCTAAGCTCAATAAAGTGCCATTATCTTGTCGATTATAAAAAAATGGTCTGGAGGATCCTTCACAGCCCACCACTCTCACACAAAGTTTGCCTGACAAGTTTTCAGGCCAAAAGGGAAGGCACTAGAAATATAAAAGTTAATATCAGTCTTAAAATATACTGTGGTAGAAGACAATGGCTAATTAAGTTTTCAATTCTAAACTGGATCATGATACAACTATTAATAAGTTTAAAATATTTCTTCCATATAGCATGTTAAAATTATTAACAATATAATACCCTCTTATGAAACCAAAGAAATTCCATCAGAAGAACACATATGTATGTATTAGTCTGTATGCACTTATGGAAGAATAATTATGAGAAACTAAAGAGCTTACTAATTAAGAGTCCCTCAAATATCTTGAATATTTAAAACCTATAATCTTAAAACATTTGCTTTTGTGCATATCCTATTTTAACTCCTTAAAGCACTATGAATTATTTCACATATTATCTTAAACTAGAAAGATAATTGAAGGCAGAGAAGAGGACACCACAGACCTTGCTGGAAGTCCTAATGTTATCTTCCTGTTTGATCTTAATTAAAGCATAAACCTCTTTGAGCCTTATCCGTAAAACTGAGATTTTTAGTTCCTGATATAATACAAAATGTCCTTCTGTTATACAATACTAAGTAAGTTCTATTTCTGAATAAAAATGCTACTCTTAACAACCCACATCAATGATAATGAGCATTTATTTGTTGCCAAGTCTACAGACATCATTCTAAGTGCCTTGGAAAACTCATGCTTCTCAGAACTCTAAATCTGTATAACTGCAATCCTCCCTCTTAAGCTTCTTGCTAAATATTTTTAAATATATTTATAATTTTGTTTTTTAGATATACAGAAGAATGATTCTTTCCTTAAGATCAGCTGTTTTGGATGAAAACTCCGGAAATTCAAGCAGTAATGCTCATCTATGCAACTGTCCTCTTCATTCTTTTCCTTACTCCCTTACCACTTGTAAAATCTTATTGAGCCTGCAACATTTAGTTCAAATCCCATCTCTTCTATGAAACATTCCCTTTAATCTTGGCCACAGTGACTGAGACTTCCAATGACTGTACTGATTTTAGAAAAGTATGAGATTCAATTTCCTTCTCAGTAAAGTGAGGGAATTGAATTTTAGGTAATTTTTAAGGAAACTTCCAGATAATCTACTCAGAAATTCTAAAACCACCTATAATTTTTCATATACTATCTTTTTTCCATGTGTTAATTTATATGAATCTTAAGCCCTCCAACAAGATTATATGCTTCTTGAATGCAGAGACATTTTCCTCACTATTGAGAAAATTCATAGTACATTATCTTTATGTTTTCACAGTACACATCCATATGTTCTACACATATAGGAAGAACTAGAGACTAGGTGTTAGCCCTCTACTGGTGATAAGTATTACCAGTAATTTTCTTCTTTTTAAACATGAGTTTATAGTCAAAAGTCAAAGTTGGCTATCATATTTTAATACACAAATATCATAGCAAAATGAATATAACAAAGAAGTATATGCAATTCTTATTTGTATGTCTATATTTATTTGTACATTTTAGCAGCCAGTTATAGTAAAGAATATTTTACCTCTGAAGAAGCAATATAGTTCCACTTATGAGTTGGCATTGAGCCATCAGATGCAATTTCACCAACTTCTAGTTCTAATGATGACTTGTTTGCAATGGTACAAAAGGGGGTCAGAGTAACTATTCGTGTAAGATTAAAACTGCTCATTTTGATGCTAACACCAACCTGTATAAAGTAACAAACAAATTTATCATTTCCCAGTACTTTATATAGCTTCTCTGAAATCTACAAACACATACTCCATTCACACATAGATTTCTTAAAGTATTTTAAAATAACACTTGTTAAATGAAGTAACTAATATAAGCCATATTCAACTACTGATTATCTTCTCACTCAAAAATTTTTGGTTCCTTTATTTGGCTCCATCTGAAATCAATTCAAGAAATATCAAGGGGTAATCTAATGATGACTTGTAATAACATATTTAGTTTATTTATATTTTTTGTTTTTTAACATTCCAGATATAAATTGTTTTATATTTAGTGGAGAGGCTCAAGCTTTGCTGCTTTATCATCTCTCTGTTAATGAACTAAGAAGAGAATTTCAAAGTAGCAATAAAACAGGTCAAATGGTATCAGATTACTCAAATTTTCAGTCATTTGGCAGGGAGTAATATGGAATGAGGATTCTAATATATTCCGAATAGTCACCAAGTTGCTTACTTCAATGCATTCAACTTGCTGCTTTAAACTTTGATATCAAATTCAGGTTTTGTCCTGATACTAGGACCACAGAAATTTATAGAGGTAACAGTCCTTTAAGTAATACTCCGATTTCAAATTTCTGTGCCCCTTAGAATTTAGCTGTTTAATGAACCAAAGAAAACATGAATAAAGTAAGAAGTAAATAAGGAAGCAGACTCTTACCAGGTATTCCATATTGTTGGCAGGACACTTCACACACCCATAACTTCCCACTGTATCCAATGAAAAACTACTGGACCAGGCACTAGTTGAAATTTTTAATTGTACCTATACCAGAGAACACATCATCATTACGTAAGAAACCTTAAAGACTATGTTGTATTTTATTTGAGGGAAAGTTGTTAGACTACAGAAATTGATTTAGTATCATGGGACACCGAAAAACATAAAGTCATACTGCCAATGGGTCATACAGCCATAGATGTTCCAGAGGCCAATAAAAGCAGAGCTCTGATCTTCCTATTCGCCTATGAAATGAGTTTAGCGAATTTAAAAATGTATACCAATGAGACCCTCCATTGCTTAAAAAAAAATTATGTAAAATATTTTCAGTATTACACTTAAGATACTGAGCTAACAAATTCTTAAAGTTTTAAAACATAGAGAATTTATGCCTTTAACATTATTCAGCAAATGTTAAATAAAGGGAATCATGATCAACACAATAGAAGGTAATAGGACACAGTTCCAGTCTTCAACTAAATAGGGAGATGAGAAACACATACTAATAATTATGACATGGGGCTCAATGTTATTAAGAGTTATATGAGTGGTACAAAATGCTATCAAGGTGAGAAGGTAAAACGTTTACTTCTGGCTATGAGATTTAGACAAAGTTTTATAGAAGAGATCTAATTGTGTTCCTCCATCTACCCAACTAGATTATAAAAAACCTGTGGACAACCAGAGGTAAGACACATAAACAAGTAATTACAATGCTATAGATTAATCGACACTTTAGGACAGTGATTCTCAAAATGGGGTCCCTGGACCAGCACCAATAGCATCACCTGAGAATCTGTTAGAAATGCAATGTTCAGACCCTATCCAGACCTAGTAAATCATATGAAAGGGGAACAACCCAGAAGTGTGTTTTAAAAGCTCTAAAGGTGATTCTAATGCATACTAAAATTTGAGAACCCCTGCTCTAAGAGGACATGGATGTAACATCTAGCTCCACTTCAGACAGTTAGAAATCCTTCACATGTCAGGTCTGAGCACAATGATAGTCTAAGGCAGAACAGCAGAGATAACCAGAAAAGATCTGGCAGTCAGGGAAAGCATAGGGGAAAAGGCATTCTTAGCAGAGGATGCAGCACAGACAAAGGTCTAGCAGCAAGTACTTGGGGTGTATATGATAAGCAATTCCAAGATAGGAAGCTACAAAGGAAAGAAGGGACCAGAGCACAAAAGATCAGGCTTAGACCCTAGGTTCTTTCTCAGAGGCCTGGCTTAGTAGCTACATACCTAGGTGAGCTCAGTTAACATAAGCCAAATCCAACTCTTCCACCTTTGGAAATGCTATTTCGTTACTGGTAAATCTGGCTTTCTACCTGACACTACTAAAAGAAAGAAGTAATTCTAAAGGCCATAGAGAAAAGGGCAATTCAGCTTTGGGAAACCTGCTGGTCCTAACATGCCACTTGAACATGTATTCCTGAAAAGTCTCCTTGGACCTACTTCATACCAGTGGCACTTAGCAACTGGTGATTCAGGGAAGGCTAATGACTCATGAGTTTCCAGGTTAGGAATTTATCTATTTTTAATTGTTAAATTAACCAAAACACACCTTATTTTTACTAAAAATGTTCTTCTTCTTGAAAGAGAATAAAATAATATCCCTGAAATCAGCTGGATGTTTCATGTGAATGTCTTCTGAACGATACTGGAGAACCCGAGATGTCTTGTTGATTAGCCAATAGGGACTAAAGACAGATAGCACCATCCGGCTGCCAATTCGTCTGACATGTATTGACAAGTCAATTGTCATCACTTCTGCAGAGTCAGAGGAAAAACACACAAGAAAGAATTCGGGAAGTGTATCACATATACGGAAATGTCCACTCCAGTTTCTGCCCTGATATTTCATCAGAACTAATTCCATTACTTCTCCACTGATTTTTGAATGTAGAACGTCAGCAGCACTGCCTTCCGCTAGCTCATGAGTTTCTGCTGTTCCCTAAAGACAAACAAAAATGAAATTTGCTTAGTGATTTTATTAAAACCTCTGCAATAGCAATATCCATATTTTATACAAAGGCTAATAAATAACTTATCAGATTAACTGACATTTCTTCAATGAAGTACCATGTTTACATATTCTGAGTGTTCAATAACCACTAAGAACTAGAAAGAAAACACTGTATCATAGCCAAAGGCAAAAAATTGTCTTTTGGCCATAAGTAGGCCAATAGCCAAAAGTTTTGAAAAAAAAGATCTATGCCAAGAATCAAAGGATGGATGCAGGAATGCTGGCTGTTGTCTGCATCATTAAATGAGCCACTTAATTGCCTGGGCTTCTGCTTTATCTGCTATTCACACACTATGCCTAGTGGTTCCCATATAAATAGGAGAAGGAAAGTGATATCAAACTATTCTGACAAGCTACCTAAGTAAGGCAGAATTATTTCCAAAATGAATAATAGCCAAATAATAAATCAGGCTTTCTTTTTGAAAGTTTCTCTTACATAAGTACTAGTTAGTTCATTTAATTCATTTTAGTCTTTAGACCTCAAGGGTAGCTCATTGTCAGATAAAGAAAAGAAATAATTTAGGTTCCAACACTTCCCAGACTTTTGTATTTTAAAATGTTGTGGCATGAAAATCTAAAAATATTTATTATACATCATTATTAAAAACTCATTATTTCTCAAACTATCTTAAGTTCAACAGAAACCTGGATCAAATAATCATACTATTAACTTTAAAATAAAAACTTTAAAATAAACTTTAAAAGAATATAAGATGAAGTATTTACCCACTGGCTTTTTTCTATCTATTAGCTACTGGAATTTTACTTAATTAACAGAAATTTTTATGGCTCTTAACTCATAGCAGATACAGCAGAGTTCAGTGGTAGGGAGCAAAGGAGCCAAATTGCATGGTTCAAATCCCAGCTCTTCAACTTACTAGCTGTGGGTTCTTGGACCTATTACTTAACCCCTCTGTGACTCAGTTTCTTCATCTGTAAAATGGGCCTAATCATAGTACCTACTTCAAAAGGTTATTGCAAGGATTAAATGTGTTAATACATGTAAATCACATGGCACAGTGATTACCATATACTAAATGCTGTATCAGTTTTTGCTGTTATTAATATTATTAAAGCATTATGAGTATGCTATGGAAAATACTGACCTCACCTAAAAACACAGTAAAAAAAAAAAACCTGAATTCATTCTGCAATAATAAAGGTCAAACAAAATACAGGAGACATACCTCAAGTAAGTATCTTAGAGAATATGGGAGAAGGTTCCGCAAAGTGAGGGTAGGATAAAGATGAATAATGTAAGCTGGATCCCAGTCTTCCTCATGGGTACATATATAGCTTAATTCATCAGGCAGAGCAACAGTATTGACAATGAGAGGTAAGAAGTTGACTTCTACTGATGGACACTGAAGCATGCATCTGACTTCCCTGCTCCTGTGAAGTTCTTCTTTCCAAGAAATATAAGTGGTGGATACTTTGTAGTGATTTTCTAAGATACCAGCTGGCTGAATAAACAACTGACATCTAGAGAAAAAAAAGAAAACAGAGTAGGGAAAAAAAGTTTTTATCAAGAAAAAGAATCTCATGAAATCTTTTTGGTAACACCGTAAGGTAAGTACTATTATTCCAATTTTTACAGATGAGGAAAACAAGGATATGAAAGGTTAAGAAACTTGCCCAAAGTTACATAGCTAACCCATCGAAGAACTTTCCAAGAAAAAGAAATCTGTAAACAGTGACAAGTCAGAAAAAATAGTCATTTCAAATATAAAGGCAATCTAATAAAGATATATTTCAAAATTCTAAAACACTGAATATACAACAAGAAATTTTCATCTGGTAAATTCAATAATTAAATAAATGTATTTCTCTATATATGTCCTAAAATTGGCTTTTACACATCTTTAGATAATGAAAAATAAGGCTACTTTTTCTAGAATATAGATCCCAACTCACAGAATTAAAAATATGTATTATGAACCTTTTAAAATTTGGTATGTTCAAAGAAGTATGTACCTATACGAATCTAAAGGAACATGGAACTCCTCTTCAGGTCTGGCTACTCCAATGGGCTCCAATAGCTTAACGTTTTTAACAGATTTATAGACGATGAATGCAATAGAGAAATGGTTTTTAATCTGTTAGATAAAGAAGATATACAAGTTGTTTAAAAAGATACAGGTACTTGAAAGAAAAATGAACACTGCACAGTTATTTTAGATCTAAAAAGTTTCAAACCCAGTATTAGAAGATATTTTTATGGATAATTAGAATTTAGGATATTTAAATGCTATAATGTGAGAGACTAGATGTTTAAGTGACAGTTGAAAATTTCTAAGATATTCACATGCTTTATGCTGATGTTCACTGTCAATATATAAAACATACTAGTTTTGAAGAGTTCATTCATAGTATTTCCCCCATTACAACCTTTTTTCAATGCACCATATAAAAATAGAAAAGGATAGAAAAAGAAACATGAGGGAAAGTAATAAACTCTCTTTTCTTCATTACAATGTGATATAAGCTTGAGCTAGTCGCTGAGAGATAACAATGGCTAATAATCTTTTAATTTTTGATCTGATGCTATAACTAGGAAGCAACGTTCTTTTGATGACCATATAATGAAACCTGTAATAATGCACAGAGGAAAAATGGATAAAGACTTAAAGGTAGAAAAGATTAAGATACTAAAATTTTGTTCTGGGGAAATCATTCCAATATTTTCTTACACATACTAGAAAAACACAGTCCCAAGTGATAAACAAAGAGAATAGAATGTTATCCTATTTGACAACCAGCTATAATTATTAATACTCCCAATTCTAAGTCTTTAAAGAAATAGACAAAAAGCTTCATTAGTTTTAAACCTAGACCATAACAAAAATGGGCTTTCAAGTAGCAAGACTTTTTAATCAGACATTTAAAATGAAGAGTATTACAAAAGCAAGTTGGAATGCAAATAGCAGCCAGTTCAATCTACAATTTATTTCTGAATAATCAGTATTGACCTAATGTTTTGCTATTTTCATATATTCAGCTAAATGACTGAATACTTCTTAATGTGAAGGGACACAATTCACTTTAATGCATTACCTGCAGAGGAGAGCGAAGGGTAATTACTTTATTCCCTTCAGTTGCATCAATTTGTACCAAGACTGAGTCAGAATGACTGGCATTGGGATTCCGTACATTATACAATCGCCTTCCAGATCTGGCAACAGGGACTTTTGCAACTTCCGTATATCCATGAGGTACTAAGGCAGAGCATGAGTGAGAAACATTCCAAATATTTACCTATATTTCTCTGAGACAAAGTACTTATCAACACCTTAAAATAATGACAAGACTATTCCTCTTCATGACCAAAACTGATGACTACACAAAATGCTTTTCTAAGACACAGGAACTAACAAAGAAAGGAAACTGAAGAAACTAAAAGTTAAGAAAAGAATCAAGTTATAAAATTTTTTGACCCAAAACAATTTCTCTTGAGGTTTTAAGTTGTACTAAAACCAAGAAACAGGGGCACTTGGGTGGCTCAGCTGCTTAAGCATCCAACTCTTGATTTCAGCTCAGGTTATGATCTTGGGATCCTAGGATCAAGCCCTCCTTCAGGCTCCACACTCAGCAGCAAGTCTGCTTGGGATTCTCTCTCCCTCTGCCCCTCCTTCCCCTTGCTCTTACATACATACTCTCTATCTCTCAAAATAAATAAATAAATAAATCTTTTTAAAAGACCAAACAAATCATGAAACAGGTTCTTCAAGCTAGAGAACAAACTGATAATTACCGGGGCGGGGGGTGGGGAGGGGTGGGGAATGGGTGAAACAGGTGATGAGGATTAAGGAGTACACTTGTGATGAGTATCGGTGTATGGAAGTGATGAGTCACTATATTGTACACTTGAAACTAATACTACACTGTATGTTAACTTATTGGAATTGAAATAAAAACTTAAAAAATGTATTAAAACAAAATCCAACTGGCTCCTTGTTTTCAACTATATAGCAATGATACCTTTTTGTTGTAATAGTGATATTAGTGTCAATATTTTAAGACTTCTGAATATAGTTGATTTTCCTCTCCTCTTTGAACATGTTCTTTTTGAAGCCTACTACATATTGTATTATTTAAGGGCACAGAAATAATCTAACTTTCTAAGGCAAATCTTTTTTTTTTAAGACATTTATTTTAGATAGCACATGCATGTTAATGGGGTGGCAGGGTCAGAAGGAGAGAGATAACCTCAAGCAGACTCTTCCCTGAGTGCAGAGCTGGACACAGGGCTCGATTCCACAATCCCGAGATCATGATCTAAGGTAATTCTTTAAATTTTTTAAAAAATATTTTTATTTATTTGAGAGAGAGAACAAGTGAGAGAGTTAGAGCTAGCACAAGCAGTAGGGAGGGGAACAGGGAGGGAGAGAAGCAGAGTCCCCACTGAGTAGGCAGACGAACCCAGGGCTCGATCCCAGGACCCTGGAGATCATGACCTCAACCAAAGGCAGACACTTAAGCAAATGAACCACCTAGGCACACCAGGTAATTCTATTTTTTTTTAAAGATTTTATTTATTCATGGGAGACACACAGAGAGAGAGAGGGGGGTGGCACAGACACAGGCAGAGGGAGAAAGCAGGCTCCATGCAGGGAGCCCAGCATGGGACTCGATCCCGGGTCTCCAGGACCACACCCTAGGCCAAAGGAGGCACTAGTAACCGCTGAGCCACGCAGGCTGCCCACACCAGGTAATTCTTAATGAAATTTAATTTTTTCAGGTTTAGAAGAAGAAGACAAGAGTTTGATCAATTACAATTATTTGTTTCAAGGAGGGCACTTGATGGGATGAGCACTGGGTGTTATTCTATATGTTGGCAAATTGAACACCAATAAAAAATAAATTTATAAAAAAATTATTTGTTTCAAGCCTTTAGAAATGCTGTCTCCCATAATATCTGCAACAGTATCTTCAAATTTTATCAAAAATAAGCACCACACCTATAATTCCAAATATGCCCATAAAATAAAATAAATATAGCATACCAAAGGTTAGAGCGAAGAAGGAGCTTTCTTGACGGCTCAATACAGATAATTTTCCTTGTCGTGAAGGTTCCATGCTAGCATATTCCAATTCCAAATTTTGACCAACATCAACATCATAAACACCACTTTTCCCAGGGGAGCCTATTACTCTAAGACTATGATTGGGCTGCACCTTGACAGGAACACCTATAGCATTTTTTACTGTAAAAGGAGCTCTATCTTTTAAAGAGTAGTCAAAAGTAGAAGCAGTGCCCTCTGAAAAACCCTGAAAAGGAACATAATATCACAGTAAAATTTTCACAAAATTCATGTTTTCCAAAATTAAACTATGACTATACATTTTTAAGAAATTAATTTTGATGACAAATGTAAATAATTCATACATGTTTCAATTTTAAATCCCATTTGAAATATTCAAAGCAAAAACCAAACATACCTTGGCTAAATTGTTGAAGACATTAAGGCAACTTTTGGATATTGTTATATTCATTGTATCTCCTGAAGAAATATGAACTGCAGTTTGTGGCTCAGGAAGAAAAATAAAATCATCTCCTGGCATTAAACTTTTATCCTGGACTGGATTCTTCTTTATCTATGAGAATAAATAACAACACATTTAAGTTATTAGTCAATTAATAATAAAATTTAAAAACTCTCAAAGAGTTAAAATCTCCTAAATTGGTCATTTTATATGAAGACTCCTTAATAGTCTCATTTTCAAAAATAATTAGTTCTTCGCCTAGATTTACCACAGATCAGCAGTCCTTCTTTGCGTAGTCAGTGTGTGGGCTAATGTTTAGAACTGTGCCATGAGGGATGCCTAGGTGGCTCAGCGGTTGAGCATCTGCCTTTGGCTCGAGTCCTGATCCCTCAGTCCTGGGATCGAGTCCCACATTGGTCTCCCTGCATGGAGTCTGCTTCTCCCTCTGCCTCTGTATCTGCCTCTCTCTCTCTCTCTGTGTGTCTCTCATGAATAAATAAATGATATCTTTAAAAACAAAGACTGTGCCATGAAAGCACTCAAAGTCAGCTAACAATATTTGCCCAGTGTCACCTGACTAAATCAGTCCTTAAGTGTTGATGAGTGATCTAAAATGACCCTGAACTCGGGGTGCCTGGGTGCCTCAGTGGTTGAGCATCTGCCTTTGGCTCAGGTCATGATGCCGGAACCCTGGGATTGAGTCCCACATCGGGCTCCCTGCAGGGAGCCTGCTTCTCTGCCTCTCTGTCTCTCATGAATTAAAAAAAAAAAAAAAAAAAGATGACCCTGAACTCTAAACTGACTGGAGGTCCTTCTACTTTTTACCATTAACATCTATAAATACTACAATAAGCTTTCAACCAGTTATCAGGTTCCATCACAGTTTTTGTTCTAATAGAGCCAAAGCCTTATAAAAAATTGTTAGCCTGTCCGTGCCAGAGACAGGTAGGTCAGAAATATTTTTCAACTTTACGGAGAAGAAATTGGGAAACAGGTTAAATGACTTCTCATTTTTAAAATAAGCATCTGCTGAGTCAAGTTCAGTGCCTCACACTCAATCAGGCTACTCCAGAGAATGGTATTGTGATAAAGGGTATATAATTCATGTTCCTTTTAGTTTAGAAATTGTGCTTTGGTATATAAGATTCTGAAGTGCTCTCAAGAAATACCATAAGGAGATAACACACAAAAAAATCATGAACTAGAATTCAAGTTTTCTCAAAATTTTTGATCTCTTAAAACCAAAACCAATGAAGATCTCAAAAGAGCTTCATTTATATGCATTATATCTATCATTGTGAACTCTATTAGAAACTAAAACTGAGGAAAATTTTAAATATTCATTTTAAATAATAATTATATGTTAAATAATATTTAATGAAAGATAACTATTAAAGTTATCTTTATAGTAAAAAGAGGGGCATTTACAAATCTCTCTAGTGCCTGCCTTAAGAGAGGTAGATTCTCATTTTTGCTTCAGTATTCATTCTGTTGTAATATCACATAGTCTCTGGAAAATTCCATTGTATGCTCATGAGAGAATGAAAATAAAAACAATATATAATGTCTGAGTATTATTATGAAAATAGTTCTGATGCCATGGATCCCCTGAAAGGGCCTCTAGAATCCTAGACCACATCTTGAGAATCATTGTACTGAAAAATATAAATGAATGTCCTCAGTACCATTCAATATAAAGATATTTCATGGTTTCCTTACATCAAGCCTTAAATTCCATGGTCTCTTCCCCTCTACTCGCTCAATCAGTGGCTCCCAAACAGCATGAGTCTCATTGTAATAGTGAACCTGAAAGGCACAGAATTATATTAACAGTCTTTCAACTTTAACCACATATTTCTATAACCAGTAGGAAAAAGTATTATGTAATTAATGTTACATGTCAATTGTCATTTTAACACATCTGAAGACACAAAGAATATCTATTAATAAGGAGGGTGCATTTTCCTTTACTCTTACTTTACTGCCATAAACAAATTATTTAACAAAAAAATAATAGCCAATGAAATAATACTATGTATTAACAAGTTAATGTTAGAATGTATTATCTATTAATAGATATTACACTTGCTTTGATGATGCACAAACAAAAGTTCACATCCTAGTTCTGCAATTGTACTTTTGAGGAGTTGGCTCTGGAAGTACTAAATGGTGGTATCATACCTCTAATGTCATGTCAGCAGTAGCAGCCATTAGGGAAGTCCAATTTTTAATATTTCCAGAAAACTTAGACTCTGCCAGCAATAAAGGTACAGTTCGATGTCCAAGGCCACATTCTAAGGTAACTTGAACTGACTCTACAGCAACAGCACAATTTTCCTCTACTGATTGATGCTGAATGTCTTTGAAATTTTCTGTTACTTCGGTTGCCATGTCAACACCAAGAAACCAAGAGTTATAATCACTAATAGGTTTGACACCCCAAAGATTTTCTGTTTCCTTAGATGTATCCTTGGATTCATCTTCTTTTGTCTTTGGAGACATAGCAGCCATGATTGTCATCACAGTATTCAGAATTATTGGTGAAATCTTTAAAAGAAAGCAGAAAACTTTTAAGAATAAATTGTTTCCCACATAAGAATACATAACACAAAAGTTAAAAAATGAATTAAATATAAGTAAATATTAAATATATTACATTCAAACCTAAGGAAAACAAAAGGGAATACACGAAATTATATGTCAAGTCAACTAACCTCTCTCATAATGATGATTTCTGCTCAGGCTAATCTGGAATTAAGTAATTAACATTATCGGTCAATTGTTAAAAACTAAAGTTAAATTGATCAATTCAGAATAAAAAAGTGCTACGTAAACAGAAAAATGTAGAAGTATAACTGATTTTTTCATTTTTCAAATAGCTGTATTAACTAAACTAACATACATGATCCTCATCAAGGTATACATACATGGTTTTCATTTGTCTTACTAAAACAAAAAGCCTAAGGATCACCAGGAATCTCCTTACACTTAGCCCAAGATCTGCAAATTCTACCTCTTTTATCTTTGTATAGTATCTTTGCTCACCTCCTTATTCCTATCACTGTGCCTTAGCTCTACGCTGACAATGCCTTCTTGTCCAGTCCGCATCCTCAGAACCCATCCTCCACACTTCCACCAGCACTATTTTTCTAAAACCCAAACCTGGGAATGCCATTCCTATGCCATAAATCTTCAATCTCCCATAACTTTAAGGATAAAGTTCAAACTTCTGTTCAGCTTAGGACACAAAGGCCTTTGTGACTAATGCCTAATCAATTAGCTAACAAAGGAAACCTAAAGTCTAAGCAATAGGAGTTAAATAAGTTAAGTGGATTCCTATACTGTTCAGTTCTCACATCCTTTACTCATTTAATATGCTAAAAAGATAGGATTCCATCACCAAATGAAGGATCTGATATGTACTTCTTCCCAAACTTACCTGTCAATCAAGTCCATTTTTTGTCCTTGCCTTAGCAATGTCACCTATAATTAGTGCTCTCAATCTTACAACTCCACCACACTTTTCTCTCCAGCCATGTGGGATTACCCCTCTAAGTCTTAAAAGGGTTTTTCATACCCCTGCTTTTGTGCATACTGCAGGTTCTGTCTTAATAACCCTTACCCTTCCTGTCCATCTAACCTTCATCAGACTTTGAAAACTTAGTTCAAGCAGCCCCACCCTAAGGCAGCTTGTTCGGATGTCCTGGTCTGAATTAGAGGCCCCTTGCCTGTGCTCCCTGTAGCACCTTGTGCACGCCTCTAGCTCTGAAAGCTGGACTCACTGATTTACTTCTTTCTCTCACATATGTCATTAAATTTTTTGAAGGTAGGGACTATATTCCCAATACCTTGTACAGGACATTTTTCATACATAGTAAGAACTCAAAAAATGTTTGCTTAATAAACAAGTAAGCTGATATACAAAGAAAAGACAATTCCCCCAGCACCTTAACCTATTGTCTTAGGTTAAGTGCATGCAAATTTAAGAACTTCTTCCCCCATTTACTACTTTAAGCTTTTAAAGAAATAAATTTGTTAACAAAATAAAATCTAAAACTACCTAGTATTTTAAAACATTGAGAGAAATCTATATTGTTATTTGTATGGTAACTCAAATGACATTAGTTTGAGCCTTGGTTTAATCACTATTGGCTATTTTATAGCTACTATCAGAATTGGTATTAACCATCTCAAATTTTGGGTCCTTTGGACAGAGAAAGAAATAGATTTTGGAAAGTATTCTATATCTTCCACTTATAAGCTATCATGAGGTCATACTTAAACAATACAAATGCCATTGGAGAAGAGATTGTTTCTTCAATATTTCAAATGTAAGAGATTTAAAAAAAAGCAAATCCTAATAATTTATTTCTAGCATACATCTGTCATTGTAAATATTTCATAAGACAAATAAAACATTTAATTACACAATTATTAAATTCAAATCATACCTCAAAAGCCTAAAAATAACTTACTACAAACGATAATAACTTCATTTTTCCATCCCTCCTTGCCTTCTCTTTCCACCTCATTTGTTGTCCCCCAAACCCAATCTCCTCTCTAACATACACACATGCCAATAATATAAGAGATAAAAACTATCCTGATCATTTGTAGATATTTAAAAGTACTCTTTTATAAAAAGATAGAAAAAAACATTTGCTTTCAAGAAAAAAGTATTTTAATGTTAGTGGTATTCACTGTTTAACTATGTGAATGACTAGCATAATGCTATAGTTACAACAGCTAGTAAAAGATATTGTTAGAAAAATAAGAATTTTTACTCAAATAATATGAGAGGCACTAACCTTAATTATAAATTCTTCAACCATAATACTTATATTTTGTTTTCCTGAGGCCCACATACATTTTTCCATAAATAAAGAACATGGCTGTAAGACCTAGAAACAAATAAATGAAATTCACATTTCCTATATATGTATATATATATATATATATATATATATATATATGTATATATAAAATACACACAAGAACATGTCTTACTTAACTGGAGATCTTTACAGTCTACTACTAAAAGCAAAAGGCAAATTAAACTAGTTGAGAATTTCTTGTGAGGGCCCTTCTGAACTATGACAAATCTGTGAACATTGTAAAAGTACTTTAAGCAGTTCTTATTAATTCCTCTAGATCAAATTCATAAGTAATAATGTACATTTACTAATAGAAGCTTAAAATATTTCCTTTCACTGAAATATATTTTAAATGATGCCCTCTGTAAAAAAAAAAATGCATTTAAAATATCTGTAAAGATGAAGTAAAGACTATATTAAAGTCTTACATTCACAAAGAAGTACCTGAGGAAATGAAATTGTTATTTCATTGTAATTTTTATGACCACTAAATCACTTGAAACTGTTAATTTACATAAAGAGTTCTGTTAACACATTTAAAAAAGACTATGGTAAGGTAGGTAAATAGAAAGTTTCCAAATGATCAATAGAGGTCAGTCCTAAGTATTATATAAGGTCCTTACAAGAATAAATTTCAAATCTTCAAACCCAATGATGTACTAAAACTTTGAAGCTTACATTTATATACATTTATCATTAAAGAAATAAACTAACCTTGCATCTGAATTGAATGAGGGAATTAAGTGTTGCATAACTGTCATTTCAAACAAATTGGGATGAACTTTTAACAGAGTGATTAATATAAGCTCTCTGTGATATGCCAAAAGAAGATGATCCTGCTAAAGAATGCTCCATGATAAAGTACAGACTAAGCCTAGCACTGCATTTCTTTATGTAGGCCACTACAAATTTTAATTTAAAGTAACACTGCAAAAGGGTCATATAATGATCCTCTTTAATGTTATATTTCCAATTTAACATTTAAAAATTATTCTTATGGCAATTAAGCCAATTAACTAAAATCATATTTTTCAACAATAATGTGAACAAATAATTGAAGTTAACTTTTGATACAGCAAAACACAATCTCTTTTGGTCACATGACTCCAAATGAAATTCTTTTCATTCTAAGCTTAAAGATTTTAATAATTGTTCATGCATTTGTTCATTCATTCACTGGATATACTGTGGTAAACAAATGAAAAAACAGATGAAAAGGAATGTTGATTTGTACTAAAATTCAAAAACCGCTCAACAAAAGATGGCACAATGAAAAGAAAACAAGTATAAAGATAGTTCTTAGTTCCGTCACTAACAGCCATGGCTGAATCATTTAACTCAACATCCTTATCTGTAAAACCTCACATTTACAGCAAATAATCTCTGAAGTCTTATAGAGCCCTCATATTCCAGGATTCTATGAATCCACCATTTCTGTCATTCTTCACTCCAAGCTTATAATAAGATAATTCTTACTGTGGTGATGTTTTTTCCTCTTTTTTCTCTGAGAAAAGGGCAAGCCAGGACTTTAAGATCTCTCACAGAAGCTTCCATCATCTGTTCAAGTTTGGATGTTGACAGAGAGAGGTCACACTGGAATGAGGCTGTCAGAGCAGGAGCATCAGCTTTTGTCAGATTGGCAACAAATACCACTTCGGGATCTGTGATCTTGGCCTTTAAAGTCATATTTGGTCTTACAGAGTCGTCTGAAAAACCAAAAATAGGAACCAAAAAAGTTGTAGCAAAATATATCCTGTCCCTTGAGTATATATTATCTTTAAGTCACTAAGTTGTTTCTATTATCTTGTTATAATGGATATTGAAGAACTAACAATATTAATAGTTATACTAATGATAAATGATTATTAACAAATGCTGATTCTGTGGGATAATGCAATCTGATTTCTGTCATAAGAAGAACATTTCCATTTTGACCTAGCAAGAATAATCTTGTTTTGAAGTCGTTTTTGTCAGAATTCAAGTGTGTACATAATATACATGAGCATGTATTAGACTATGTTGCAAAGACAAGGAGGGAAAAACAAGAGAGGGGAATATAAGGAAGAGGATAAGAGACTCTGATATCAAAGTTGGCCTTGATTTTACCATAAAATGCATAGTCAGTGTACTACAATCTATACTATAAATACATTAAATATATATGTGAATATAGAGATATCATATGTGATTACTATGTAGGTATGGTAAATGGAAAAATTAAATTCTGATCTTGCCAGTAAATGGCATTTTCCAATCTTGCTCAGTTATACATTAGAAAGATAAATGTCTGATCTTAAACTATTATAATTTAACACAAAAAATCACTGGTCTACTTAGTAATGCTGGAATAAACAATTTATTGAGCAGGGAAATAACTTCAGTGTACATCAATACCAGACACGTGCAAATACTCCGGTGAGTTTAAAGCTGTTTACAGTGATGTCCAGGGGCATCAGGCTGGGTGCTCCATATCCCCACTCTCTGGCTCTATCTGTTCAACTGTTCTTCAATGTGCTATAATTCTTTCATATATTTTCTTTGAATAAATGATTACCCTTCTATAAAACAGACTGCTAGCCAAAGACCCAGATTAACTCCCCCAATTTTTGGATAAGTAAGCAAATGTTAATGGCAGAGTTAGAACCAGAGCAGAGGTTTCTTAGCCCCTAATCCAATATATATTTCTACTCTATCTCTCTAAAAAATTTATGCTTACTGAAGTTTTTCCACAGAATATATTTAAATTAGAAAGAGCAATTTTCTTTCTTAAATTGTCCATTCATCTTTTTGTCTGTAATCTTTGTTAATATATATATGACAAGTTGTCATCTATGACAGATACATTTTGCTGCTAACCTTTCTCCATCTTGACTTTTGCTGTGGCCGTCTGTCGTAGTGGAATCTGTGCTTCTTTTGCCATATTTTCTGGATTCTGAGACACAGCTTTGATAAAGAAATCAGCCACAGTCATCAGAAACTCCACACTGGCACATACATATAACTTGTCAAGAATAGCATCAATGTGACTTCCAGTTTTGCTTTGTTTGTAACTTATATCAATCATAGAACTGTTGTCATCTTGGTCGTTCTTTTTATCAATCATTCTAAAAAATATGTACATTCATTATTTTATTCTTGCAAAATAATTTAAAAGATGAAAAATTTCCTAAACATCTTAAAATAATCTTTCATTCACCTTTGAGTTTGTAATCTGAACAGAAAACAGGTCAGTATTAACCAGAGTCTAATTAGCTAATGAGCAACTAAGACATTGTCCTCTAATCTCCACAGCAAGATTCATGTTATTAAGCAATTGCAGAATATAATTTTAATGCAATATCAGAAAAATAAATGAATGACTACTGAAAGGAATTTTGGCAATTCACAAAAGACATTAATGTGGTCCCACAAAATTTAAAGGACAATCTCTTTAAATTATTTTATGAAATAAAACCTTCTTGAATGAATTTATTTCCAAAGATCATCCTATATAATGAGTCCAAAAGTATTCAATCCAATTCAAATCAGTCAATGTTTATCAAGTGTCTGCAATGATAGTTCCCTTATGTCCTCACATGTGATAGGAAGAGCAGGTTACCAAACAGAAAACGGCCTTTACCATCCTTGCCTATACAATAGTGGATAGCCACCCCAGACATGAAATTTGCAAACTAGAAAAGCTGGTTGCATGACAGCACTCTTTCCTCATTTATTCATCTCCAAGAAAAACAAAGGGCTCAGAAGTATCCAGTATGTATTCAATGGAGTCTTAGATTTAGGGAGCAGCATAGTTTTCCTCCAAAGAATGTCAAGGACAAAAATATTATGTCTCATTATTTGAGAGAGTAATAAAAATATAATTGACTATTAAAGTTACATTATTTCCCACTTTATTGAAGGCTGATATAAGTTACTGTTTAAAACTGGATTGATAAGGTGAAAATGCTAGGGGTTCCATTTCTAGTAAAACTTTGACAGAAATTTCAGAACATTGTTTTAAAATATATAGAAAAAATAAGTAAGACAAAGATCTAAAACCTGAAGGTTTTAGACATTTAGATATTTAGACATTAAAAAAAAAAAAAAAAGATCCTGCCTACTGGGGACAATTTAGAAAAACATATTACCAACAAACCACCCCATGTGGATTTCATTATTAAAATTCTTACATTCTCTTGGTTCCTGCTTTTAAGACAGTAGTCCATTTTATTATTAAGTTTCCCTTTAATTCAAACTTCAAAGCAATTGAATCTGATATTAGCACTATTTACTGAGGCACTTCATTTTTTTTTTTTTTTTTTTACTGAGGCACTTCAAATTGAAGCATGACCAAAGACATCTTTTGATAATCCCAAGCCTAGCAATCAATGCCTGGCAGCAATGCAAGGTACAACGTCAACTTTAAATAATGTACAGCAGGTTCAGAGATGACAAACCTTGATGTTGCTCTCTCAATGCCTTGTCTGAGATCATCAAGTGTGCATGTTTTCAGTTTAAGGCTGACATTCATTGAGCCATCCTTAAACATCTTCCCCACGGAGGCCATAAGATGTAGCCTGAGTTCACCAAGCCGGAAACTGTCATTGTGAAATGAAAGTTTGGATTCCTGTGGCATATTTTCAAGCAAAAGAATCAATTATCTTTAAATAGTATGTAATTACTTTTGAACACATTTCTTAACTCAGAGACAAAAGCAAATCAGTAAAACAAAATTTAAAGGTATAGGTGTTAAAACACAAGAATAAAACAGAGCAGTATGTGTGTTTGTGAGTGTATATGTACATACAAAAAAATAATGTGTGCACTGATATTCAACAATGGTTAATATATACAAATTTATCTCATAGCTTAACACAAAAATAATCAGGAAATATTTTTGTTAATCAGTCTAATTAATAAATATTTAATAAGCTCTTCTGTAAAAAACACTGTGATAGGAACTATGGGGTTTATGAGAAAGAACAAGATACAGTAGATGATCTCGGTGAGCTTGTACCCTAACAAATATAGAAAGTAGAAATATATTACAAGAAACATTACAAGGAGATGCTATAAGTTGCAACTGATCAAAGACTGACATATAGGCATTTATTTATTCATATTTAATCCTCCCATATTCCACAAAGAGTATTAATGATTAGGTAAAGAATACAAACAGCAAAAGCTCAAAGGGTCAAAGAGATCACAGCAGGCTAGGAAAAATTCATGAAGAAGGTGAGAACTGAATTGAGCCTCAGAAACTGAAAGAGATCAGACTGGCTAAGAGCAGGTAAAAGACATTCTAGATGGGGGAAAAAACATGAGTAAATAGTTCAAAGATGCTCTGAGGGCACAAGGTACGAGCTCTTGAGGTTTGAATATTCCAATTAAAAAATGGTAGGTATGTAAGTGATAAATCACTAAAATCTACTCCTGAAACCAATTAACTAACTAGAATTTAAACTAAAAAAAAAAAAAAAGAATGGTAGGGAATGAGGGCTGGAAAGAAATATATGGGCCTAATGGAGATCTCAAATTCCAAACTAAAGATTTAAACTTTCATTTACAGGAAAAAAAATTATTTAATCGTAACATATACCTCCAAATTCTGTACATATGCTTGGACCTTAAAAAAACAACTCCCCCTCAAAGCAAAAAACCAACCTGCCAACCAACAAAAATCTCTTCAGGGAAGTAAAGAACCTCAATTATAATTACTCACTAAGGATGATGACATGGATATAAGGAGTACTAGTGACGTGCCATTCATTCCTGACACACTTGGTTATAACTTTCCATCTGTCACTCAAGACAGTACATTGGATGCATATGAGTCAGGCCTTATTGACATTATTATTGGCAAATTTGGAATGTAAGTTTTTAAAATATAAATAATTCACAAACTTTTGATCTGTAACTATTAATAGACATGATCTGTGACATATATCTACCCATCACAATATATAGTTATTGATGTAAACAACTTGGAGCCACTTAATTTTTTTAATAAGGTAAAATTCAGATTACATAATACTGAATGTTTTTTAGTAAAATGGGAAGTTGTAAATGGCTACATGAGATTCATGTAGGAAACTGAAATTGTGCCAATGTCCAGTATGGATGAAAGGAAAAAGCAACAAACAAGGAAGCCATTGCAGTAGGGTGAGCTAAGAAGTTTCAAATAAAGTAGCAGTGAGAAGTGACAGGAAAGAAAGAAAAAAATGATAATACTCAGTGTCTAACGAATAAAGGTGAACAGAGAAGAAAGTAAAAAAAATACCAACATTCTAAGGCTGGGGAACCAATAGAATGATGGCTCCTTAAGTGAAATGAAGAATACATTTAACTGTTCATTTTCCGTAAGGTCATTTTCTGTTCTTTTCATTAACATTAAACATTAGAAACGAAAGTACTTTATTGCATAAATGGCAGATACTAGCTCAAGGCTCAACAGTAATAATATATGAATATTGTATAACTTTTATTTTTTTTTTTTTTTTAAATTTTATTTATTTATGATAGTCACAGAGAGAGAGAGAGAGGCAGAGACACAGGCAGAGGGAGAAGCAGGCTCCATGCACCGGGAGCCTGACGTGGGATTCGATCCCGGGTCTCCAGGATCACGCCCTGGGCCAAAGGCAGGCGCCAAACCGCTGCGCCACCCAGGGATCCCTTGTATAACTTTTAGAAAACAAAATAAAATATAACATAAATAAACATTAACAACAGATATATATAATCACTGCAGATTATGGATATTATCACATGATGTACTTATGAGTAATATAACATAACTGATATAGTAAAAATATTTATTGAAGATACTATCTACATAACAAAAAATAGCTTTCTAAAATACTACTGATTCATTAATTACTTCAAATCATGGCACTAGATCTTCATTCTTCAATCTACTAATGTGTATCCTTCATACATATCTATTATATATAAAATTTATTCAATAGAAATACAATTAATGCTTACATATACTGGATAATCATGAACTTTGAAAGGATCCTCTAACATTTCAAAGCCACTACTAAATTATTCTCCTTAAATAGTTATATATGTATACATAAATTCCTCTACTGGAGACGGATCTAAGTGGTTCAGTGCTGATGTTACTTGGAAAGAAGTAAAAAAAATTAATATGTTTATTAAATTCCATTTGGCCTAGAGAATATACATTGGTCTTGCATTGTCTTCACTTTGTTAGCATTTTTAGATTTATCTCTAATAAAGACATGGACTACATACCTGGTTGATATCATTGTTATAAAGGACAATGGAAAGAGATTCAAAGTGAAAGTCAAATTGGAGAGTGACATTTTGGTCCACAGAAAGCTTTGAGTCTGTCAAATCTTGTTCTGATGGTTCAAACATAAGTATGAAAATTAAAAAGCTTTAAGTAGGTACATTATTTTAAACTTATTTTAAAAGCTAATGATTTATTATTCTAAATGTGTATCATACTTCCAGGATTCTTTAAACCATATTATGAGACAATTAATTAAAATGGCAATGATTCACTTGACGGGATGGGATGAGCACTGGATGATATGCTATATGTTGGCAAATTGAACTCCAATAAAAATTTTTTTAATTTAAAAATAAAAAATAAAAAATAAAATGGCAATGATTTATTCTGTATATGTTTAGTACAGGACAAAATGACAGAGGCAGGCCACCTACATTTTTTAAAAAGGAACAAAAAGAAGGGGTCTTATTATGAAATTGGAGGCACAGAAAAATAAAATACTTTGACCTATAACAATTAGTCAGTAACAGATTCTCTGCTAGCATCATGTAATTCTATTTTTAATTACCTGTATCACCCAACTCAGTACGTTGACAAGAACAGAATATAATTCAATAGCTGAGTCAAACAGAGCTCAAATATAACATGGGACAGGGAGCTTTTGAAATTCCAAGGTAAGAGATTTCAAGAAGTAATTTTGTCCATTCCCTTATCTTTAGGCAAAAACGTTTTAGCCAATAAGAGTAAGAATAGATACTGCTTTCAATCATTCTTACAAAGTGATTTTATCATCTCTATTAGAGACTGATTCTATTCTTTGATCATTTATAGGGAAGCGCTCTTACAAGATGCTAGAAGAGAAAACACTGCATAATTTTAACCAGATAAATGCTTCTCCGATTTGGAAAACACTAGTTTTTTTCCTTCACTCTTCCTGGGTAATTCACATTCTAATCTTCATTCTTTTGCAGCTTTCATCTGAATTCACAAGTTTTCCCAAGGACCACATTAACAATATAGCCAGAACCAGATAAACAAATTGACCACAGCTGAACATAATGAGATCATTAATCACATAAAGCCTGCCTGCTATCTTTATTCATCTGTACACAGTTCCTGTCTAACCATACCAACAGCCTGCTTATCTAGCATTTATCCATACTGTAGCATAAACCCAATCTGGGGAGAAGATGCTGGCCTCACTAAGCCCAGGGAGTACTCATTACTATCCACCTGAAACAAAAACCTTTTCTGCACACTGCTCTAGTCATTTATTTTGTGATTTCAAAACACACTGGGTCCAACCACAGAAGAAGCAATATTAATGGTATTATTAACTGGGAGTTTTTTATCTATTACTTTCTGAAGTAACAGCTGATGATCTGAACATTATAAAAGCACAGCAGTATGGGACCATTTATTAGAAGGGCAAGGGATACTTCATCTCTTTTCAGCCATGGAAACATAACCTATTTTTAAGTTTAATAAAACATATGATGTTCCATCAATGACTTTAAATGATTAAAACAGATTAAAATTATGTTTTAAATAACGGTTTTGAGCACGAAGGACACTTTCATTTTATAAAAATTATCTTTTAAAAATGAATTTAAAATAATTTTAAAAGATCCCATTCTAATAATGTGGAAAATTCCCTTACATATATGACTATATCACTCTAATAAAACCAAATAAATGAAGCTGTTTTTATACAAAACAACCTTCCTTTGTTGTGGGCCAGTCATCAGTGTAGGATACCGAGATCCTTTTCTCTCTATTTTGGAACCTTACTATACTGTGTGCCTAATTTGCTATAATCTCAAGGTCCACCACCTCAGTGGCTTTTGAATTCAGCAAATTCAGCTTTTTTAAGTAAAGGGCCAACATGTATCCTATAGACAATAGGTGGTTTCTCCTCTTACAGAAGACAATGAGCATACCTCCTTTTTTGGGAGTTCCAAGGCAGCCCCAGGCCCTGTACCAAGCCAATTTTCTACAGTAAATACTACAATACTGAATCAGTTCATACCACATTATGCTAGACAACTAAAAAGACACTAAACATACATACGGCATTAACACTAATTTTTCTCCATGATGAAAGCAAAAATCTTCATTAATTTATACCTTTGAGGTTGTCGGGCCCACCCAGAACATCTTTCCTTATTCTTATAGCCTCCTGGATAGTCTGTGTAGGGCTTGGCTGTGAAGAAGCTTCTCCAAGATTTTCTAGCAGAATTTTCATTAAAACTGTTAAGTCATCTTCACTGAGAGCAATCTAGAAAGCAACAGTAAGTTGTTAATATAAAGGAATAAAAACACAGAATATCACATCCATGTTTTAATTTACAGTTCCTCATATTCAATGTCCATCTGAACAACAACAGCAAAAAAAGGAATTGGGGCAGTAAATATAGGAGATAAGTATTTCATCTTGTATAGTATGAGACACTCTGCATGTGGAAAAACACTGCTGCACCCACACCCAAGCCCCTGCATCTGTCACTCTTCATGTCTGTTCCTATCTTTCTTGTATGTTCCTGAACCTGTGCTTCTCTCCCCTCTCCTATCTCCTCATCTCCACTCGGCCTCTCTCTCTTCTGGCTCAGTACCTGCTCCCTCTTCAACTTCACTTCCATCCAAACTCAATACAAGAAGAGTGCTGTTCAATTTCTACCTTCCGCCAAGAAGCTCTCCTGCAATGTAGTTCTTATTCCCCCATACAAATACATCTGGACATGCCTAAGACATTTGTTCAACTCATCAAGAATAATGTCACTTGGAAAATAACCAAAGTGTCTACAAAGAATTTTTTCAAACCAAACCACAGAGCAGGAAAGGAATATCCTATTCATTTCCTACTTTTATAAAAGGGGATATGTGACAAGAAAAAAGGAAAGAAGAGAAAGAGAAAAAGAAAGGAAGGGAGGGAGGAAAAGCAAGAGCTTTTGAATCAGGCAGCTCTGTATCAACCCTACAACTTTAAGACTATGATATTTGCCAAGTTTCTTAGCCTCCTTAAGCCAGGTTTCTCAATCTTTAAAACAGAAATATGGGGTGCCTGGGTAGCTCAGTCTATTGAGTATCCAACCTCTTTATTTCAGCTCAGGTTGTGATCTCAGGGTGCTGGATCCAGCAAGCTTCACACTGGGCGCAGAGTCAGCTTGTCCCTCTTCCTCCCCCTCTACTCCTCCACCTGCCAGTGTGCACATGCTCTAAAACAAAATCTTAAAAAAATAATAAAACAGAAATAATATCATCTTCCTCATAGGTGGCTATACAACATGAAGCAGCTAGAACAAACGTAGCTGCCACTGGCTCTAAGATCCATTAAACCTTTTAATCTTTCTATCTTTTGTACATTTTTCCTACACATACAGTGGTCCAAAAGACCTGTTTCAAGTACTTAAACACAAATTGATACAGGCATGCATGCATTCACAGCACCTTCTCCTTTGAACACCACAGAACCCTTTGTTCCCCAAATTAGGCCCCTATTGACAGGAAAATTTTCTGATTCCCAGCCTAAATGAAAATGGGGAGATATTTTAGCCTGAAGTAATGACCAAGGATTTCTTGTTTGCTACTAGCCCCAATCCTAGGAAAACAGATGTCACTTTAACTCCCTAGAACTTCCTTGTATCTTCATTCTCATGTGTGATACCAAGAAATAACAACTGCCTGAAAAGCGGCTAACTTCATCACCTCTTCTGGTTTGCTGTGGTGAAAAGAGCAGCTGTATTACATATTTAGACTGACCCTTCAGTAAGTCTGAAGGACAATTTAAGAGATGGCACCACAGTTTTTTAAGAACTGTCAAGATGATCTACCCAAAACAACTTACAGGTATCACTTACCATATATCCATTTTAGCTACACTCTAGACCTAGGAAAAGTACACAGACTCAATACCCAAGAAGGAGTGTTCTGAGAGGCCTGGATTGCTGACACATTAGCAGTGGAAACTATACACACTATGGCTGCATTCTTGATTTAACAAGGGTCCTTTTAGTTAAAGTGATGATCATGCTTTGATGTTAAACTGACAGAGCTCTTACTATTTTTTTCTAGTTTCTTTTGAAATACTTCCAGCATAAAGGAAAAGCAGAGAGGATACAATAATCCTCCCCAATATGCCTATCATTTAGCTTTGTCAAATCTTACAAGTTGCTATATTTCCTTTAGGTCTTGTTTCCCCATTATAGATATGGTTGAAGCCCCATGTTTACTTCTGTGAGACCCCATCCCCTCTATGTTCCTTTTCAGAGAAAGACACTATCCTGAATTATTCTTCCCATGAATGCTTTCTTATACTTACCACTACTGCATTCCCTATAAATAATAGATAGCACTGTCCATTGTCTTGCTCATTATAAAACTTGAAATAACATAGAATTATACTATTATTTTACAACACAATTTTTTTCCATTTTTATGTTTAGGATATATCCATTTTAAGTTCTAGCTCACTCACTTTATCTGGTTTATAATGTCTACTGCATGAATATACCATTGTTTGGTCCATATTCTCTTACTGATAAACATATAGGCTTTACTTTTGCTTTCAGCAAACCTATAACCACACAATCTTTGAAAGCAAAGGGAAAAGGTCAAATATTAGCCCTGAGATTTAATCTTTCAATAGTAAGGGAGAAGTTAAAGGAAGAGTCACATACTCTGAAAGAGAGAAGTCTTTATGAATACCCTAGACACTCTTCCCATGTACCATATCTACGCATAACTACACACAGGACCTTTCATCCCTACAATAAACTTCAATTTTAACTTCTTTAATAGAACTCGGCTCCTCTGACCCTTTCTGTTTTATCCAGAACTTACTCTAAACTAATCACAGGTATTAAAAACTACTAAATTTTTATTTGTTTTTCACATGCTCTGTTCAGTCACTCTCTCTCTTCCCCTATCCCCTAGTATTTGGCTTCAATGGTTTTACATACAGGCACACAAAGACCATAGGATTCCTATACTTACATAACTGTCTTTGGCCATTATCATTTCTCCCTGTAAGCCAACATATGACCTGCTAACTACACTATAAGTATTTCCATATTTATATGCTTACCAAGTTACATACTCACCTATTTAAAATGTCCACTTTCTAATTAAAAGAGTGCTTCTTTACATTAAAAATACTCCTAAGCAGGGAGGGACACCTGGGTGGCTCAGTCAGTGAAGTGACTGACTCTTGATTTCAGCTTAGGTCATGATCTCAGGGCGGTAGGATTTAGCCCCATGTCAGGCTCCATGCTCATCATAGAGTCTGCTTGCTCCTTTCCCTCTCCCCACTTGTGCTCTCTCTCAAATAAATAAATTAAGAATTAAAAAAAAATACTCCTAAAGTGCTCTGAGTGTGGTATCTAAATAGTACTTTATACTATCTTGCTATTCTACTGCCTTAAACTTTAATAGAACTTTCCAAAATTATTAATAATATTTTCAGTAGATTCCAATGAGTTTTATCTCAGATTTCTTGCTGGATTTACCAGATACGTGACTAAAGTGAAATAAAGTGTGAGAATTAGGATGACCTCATTTTCAGTTAACAAAGTATTCCCTTTTAATGCTTCACTACTTTTTTTTTTTTTTTAAGATTTATTTCTTTGAGAGAGCACAAGCAGGAGGGACAGACGGAGAAACTCATGCAGACTCTGCACCTGTGCTAAATGCAGTGCCCAACGCAGGGCTCACTTTCACAACCCTGAGATCATGACCCAAGCCAAAAGCAGCAGTCTGACACCAACCAACTAACTGCACCACCCAGGCACCCCTGCTTCATCACTTCTGATGTATGCTAGAATGGCATTGTGATGAATAATAAAAGCCTACCCAGCAATTTTCATATACTGTACACATATACTTACCAACATAGGTTTTAGTTTTCCTTTTATCTCCATCCCTGGAATTTGCACATACCATGCTGCTGCTAAATTTCGCTGTATGGACAAAAGTAAGTTGACTGGTTTTAAAATTTCAATGTCAGGTTGTGCCAAGCCATTCTGCAAAAGAGTTCTGAAAGATAAACAAGAATTTATTTTATATTTTTGACATTTATGTTTTAGAATGAAGACTATCATATTGTCTAACAGTTTCCATAGTTTACCTAGATATTGAAGGCTGCTATCAGAATTCTTTAAAACATGTTTCTTTTCACAAATCAATCCAAATCAGAATAAATCAAGACCTTTCTGATATAAAACCTACATAATTCTGATTTCAAAGACAAAAAGTATGACTATTACACTATTTACTACTTTCACAAAGACTGTTGAATATTAGCAACTAGCGTCATGCAAACAAATGTTAACATTTGTTTCTTTTTTTAACTTTTTTAAAAAAAGATTTTATTTGTTTATTCATGAGAGACACACACACAGAGAGAGAGAGAGAGAGAGAGAGGCAGAGACACAGGCAGAGGGAGAAACAGGCTCCATGCAGGAAGCCCGTCGCGGGACTCAATCCCGGTACCCAGGATCACGCTCTGGGCTGAAGGCAGCGCTAAACCGCTGAGCCACCCGGGCTGCCCAATAAATAAAATCTTAAAAAAAAAAAAAAAAAAAAAGTCTTTCAACAGACTCAACACTTTCCCATTTGGATTCAGTAATCCTTTACATACCACACTGAGAATTCCCAAAAGTGGCAAGGTTTAGAAAGGAGAAAAAAAATCTTAACTTTTATTACATTTTAAGAAGTTTTCTCCCATTGACAGAAAATAGCTATAGGCAAAGTGAAGAATAAAAATAAGTCTAAATTAAGTATACTGAGGAAATTTTATTTTTTTTAATTTTAATTTTTTAACTTAAATTCAATTAATTAACATATATTATCAGTTTTCAGAGGCAGAGGTCAGTGATTCATCACTCTTATCACTCTTATATAATACCGAATGCTCATTATATCATGTGCCCCCCTTAATGTCTATAGAATGAAGAAAACTATATAATAAATGTGGTAAGACAAAACAGAGATTCTATGAGGCACACTAGTTTTATCACTGACCAAAAACCAATGGTCATGGTTTTATAATTATAAAAAGCAAGGATGAGAACCACAAATCATGAGAGTATTTTATCCCTACCAAAGATTTTATGAGAATTCTGTTTCTAGCAGTAGTATACAAATGAATTGTGTATTTGTACCTGGACAACTTCAACTGAGTTAGCTGAATGTTCATCTTGTCAATGACTGGAGGAAGAGAATAATGTTCCATAGGAACCAAGCTAAATTTGTTTTCAACTCTGATTAAACCCAGATCTGCTACAATAGCATTTGGCGATACTGAAGACTGAGGAATGATAATAACTGGTGCTTTCAAGTTAATATCCATCAAAAGGCGGAAACTCTTTTGAGCCAAGTCTTTCATGCTGGAAGCAGCTCTTTCTGCAGCCTGGACTGTGGCTGAACTCAAAGCTTCTTTGGCAGTTTGGAAATTGTTGAGGAAGTTCTGTTGAAAGAGACTGATATTTAGATTTATTTATGATTGTATATATGGAGAGTGTAAGTCTAGACAGACACACTCTGAGATACTAACAACCATCACCTCTGATTGTTTAGGTAGAAATCCATAACTTATAACCCTTGAATAACAGCCCTGCTAAGAGGCATAAACAGATAAAAACTCTTCAGCCCATAGCATTTACATGGAAATAATTAGAAGAAAATAACTATATGGCTTTGTTGATCAATTATAATTAAAACCCATAAAATCCAATATTAGTCCTTCATAAAAATATTCTTTTAGCTAAATATCTTTAAGGGTATTTGATAAAACAACACTGAAAATACCTAAATTAAAACACAAAAAAAGTACTTTTAAATTATGTAACAATGGAAATGTGAAAGAATGGTAACAAAGATAACAAAAAATCATCTGGTTATCCATCATGTAAAGGATTTCCTTCACTATAATATTCTGTTCAGCATCTAGGTGTTTAGCACACAGCCCTATTAGTAAATATTTTGACTAAGTTCAAATGTATAGGCAAAGATATTTAGGTCTCAATGAGAAATAAATACATTTAAAAATAAACTTACCAAAAGAGACATGAAGAATTTATGAACATAAACAATTTGGATACAACCCACTTTTAGGCTAAGTTTCCCATCCACTTTAGACATATCAGCATAGGCCTTTCCTTCTGTAGCATCTGGATAAAGAGTCATTTGGAACCTAAAGACTTCATCTCCCAAAATAGAGACAGCCTAAAATTATTAAATTAACTGGTTATTACATCAAAAGAGCTACACTATATCAAAAGAGCTGAAATATAAATAAGTTTCCTAATTAAAAATCCTTAACATATGAAGAAGCACTATTTAAATTCAACCTTCAATAAATTGTTAAAAACACTTTGCTCACAAAACTTTTTCCTATTTCTACAAAAAAAGTTTTAATTAATGGAAATATCAGTCACTTAATTGGTCAGATATAACTTACAAATCATACAGCCTATACACAATGTAAAAGCACATAATAGCCATATTCATATCCAATCCCTAACAAACTGCCTGACACATTACTATTAATGAATATACAACGAACAAATGAATAAAGGCATCTCAACCAAAAATCAAAACAAAATTTCAATATGGAAATTATTTTTCATTTGAAACATTTTCTGATGTTATTTTTTTGGTTTCTATTAATCTGTACATTCCTAGCTAAAACCAATGTGGACCTTGCCATGTATGTTTTCTTCTAGGAGTACTACGGCTTCCAGTCTTAGATTCTACAAAGCTATGGTAATCAAAACAGTATGGTATTGGCATTAAAAGAGACACATAGATCAATGGAACAGACTAGAAGGCCCCAAAATAAACCCATGTACACATGATCAATTAATTTTCAACAAAGGAGGCAAGACTACACAACGAGGAAAGACAATATTTTCAATAAATGTGTTGGACAGCTACATGCCAAAGAGTATAATTATCAACAAAACAGGACAGCTATATATAAAAGCATAAACTTGGACCACTGTCTTTATGCCATATAACAAATTTAATTCAAAATGAATGAAATACTTGAATCTCTGCCTCTCCCACCCATCTCAATATGGCCCTTTTATCTTTTGTTGTGAAGGTGCTATTCATCTAGTTTTCAAGACTTTTTCAGAGAAAATTATGCCACTTGTCTCTGTAGAATTATTATGGCTGTGGGGGGAGGTGAGTTCAAGACCTTCCTACCCTGCCATCTCGAACAGCCTCATCTTCCTGAAACCTGTTTTTTTAAGTACCTTTTTGTGAATGGACAGCAAATCAACATTCGTAATTACTATATCCTTAAGTCTGGCAAACATGTCAGTCTGCTTTGGCTTCACAGAAATAGAGGCATCCATTCCTATGGGAAACATAACATTTACAAACTTTTCATCCAACCCAAGTGACCCAATTTAGTGGTATTTTATCAAGTTAAAAAAATACACTACCAAGATAAAGAATGAATAAAATTACTCTTACACATACTAAAGGTATCAACTTCTATGTATGAGATGCCGAATAAAGGTTACAATATCTTTAAGTGCTACAGGTATTTCATACATAAAAGTTGTGGAAATTTTAAAGACAAACAAAACCAAATTTCAAAGAGAATTAATCACAGGTTTTCAAACAAATATCCTGTGCACTAGCAAGATCACAAGTAGTCACAGAGGAAGACACACAGTATTTCTTAACAAGCACTTATTATGAAAACTAATGCTCTGATAACTAAGCATAAATGAATATAATTTGATGAATAAATATTCATTCTACAATAAAGTGTATCTAAAATATAATCTTTCCCTCCAAAAAATTTTGGTTATTCCCATAATTTCTAAAAGCATAATGATTTTTAAAACCACTCCTTAGTAAAAGAGAATGCCTATAGCTAAGACCCAGTAATAAGTTCAACCTATTACTATGCCATCCATGAAAGAGATACTTAGTAATAACTGTTAATAATACTTACTTTTTAACCTTTTTTTCAAGTGCTTACTATGTACCAATCTCTTTTTCTAAGTATATGTAAATGTGTATATAATCCTAAAAATAATTATTATAACTATCACAACAATCCCATAATAATTATTATAATTATCTCCATTTTACAGAAGGGGAACTAAGATACAGAAAAGTTAATTAATTTTCTCAAGGTCAGCTAATAAGTGTTAGAGCCAAAACTTGAATCTTGGCAGTCTGGTTCAAGAACCCATGGTATAATATGAACCTATTCTTTCATCAAGCTGATGATGGGTAGGTAATGCTTACAAAATTTCCTTTAGGTACTTCTATTTTGATTCTATATGTACAAAAGACAAGGGAAATAAAGATAGTAACATTTTCTTTATTTAGTGAGGAGTTGTGATATTAATTTATCAGTTTAAATTAAGGTTATATTATTCTGAAAATATAAAAGGAACATAAGCAATGAAGCCTTAGATTTATTCTAAAATTTGAAAAATATGTAAGAAATGTTTCATGTCAGCTGTGAATCCTAACAAATCCATGTCCAACATTTCAAAGTACATCTTTGAAAAGTTTCTGCAAGTCTTCAATATAAGTAAACAAAATGATGACTCATATGAAACCTAACATACACAAGCTCACTCTTCCTTGAGGTCTATGTAAAGAAACAGAAATACCTATGCCAAGGAAATCATTACTTACCACGTATTCTAATATCTGCAATGTTACACTTCTGATCACAGACAAAGACATTAAATGCATTTAATTCAGCTATGACCTTTAAATCAAACACATCATCTTGAGAAGTACTGCTAGATACTGAAAAATAACAGAAACCTTGAGATTAGCAAAGTGCAAAGATGGTATAACAGACTAAATAATGTAAAATTCACAAAAAGTACATTTTGAACTATGAAGAATCAAAAAGACTTCCGTTAAGATAACATAAAATTAATATGGATTTTACTCAATTTTAAAATGCCAATCAGAAACGAGTCTATTCCCCTCCAACTTAAGAATAAAAGCAACCTTTAATAGAACCTTGAAATTACAATTTGCTAGATGGAAACTTTCCTATAATTTTTCTTCTGGGAAAAAAGGTTTAGGTCTATGAGGCATAAATATAAAGAGCTAAAGATTAAAAAATACAAAAAAAAGTATGTGTATTGTCTATAAGAATCACGATCAAATGGATTCCATTAATCTAACTTTGGTCCAGGTCTTGATTGATAAATTCAGGATATATTTTTCTAGAGATATGTCTTGATGAGGGAAACATTCCTTTTCCTATAATACTGTAAAAAAGCACAGGACATCAGTCCTTAATCACTAAGGTGATAACAGCGATTTTTTTCCCCTAAGATATAAATCAAACCATAAAAACTATAATCAAACCATTAAAATCAACTAGAGAGCACAATTGGAAGACTGTTTCTCTGGATTAATAACTTTTGTAGTTTATTGTGAACTTAAACATTGCTCTTTAATTTATCCAATTGTATGTGCACATGTATGTATATATGTATGTTATATAAAGAAGTATTTCCACAGATATTAATATAACAAGTACACAACAATAAAACTCTTTAGTTTATAGCAAAAGTATTGCTCTGACACCTTGTTAAAAAATTCTCATCCTTACATCAGATTTAATATTACTAAAGCTTTATGCTTTAAAGATGTCAGTAATACAGATGTCACTCAAAATACGTAAGGGTCTAAAAATTAAATTACTAGTTTTAGATATTCAAATCACGTCATATGAAAGAAAAATAATTTAGATGATATATGGCTTGAAAACAGGTGCATGTTCACTCAGGATAACATCATATCTAACTCATAGCACAAGCCATATGCTTAAGGAACATATGCCCATAACTTTATGTGATTTAAACTCAATTTTGGTTAGAAACTAAAATGATTGTAAAAAAAAAAAAAAAAAAAAAAGAAACTAAAATGAGTCTGTCTCTTCCATGATATTCTTCTTCCTTTTGTGCCCTACAAAACACTTATGTGACTGACAGAAATGGGCCTTTGTACTATGCATGACTGTATTCATATTTTAATTTCTTCTGTTCTCACTTGCACTGAAGTGAAGGCTGCAGAGACATCAATACAAAGTACCTACGTACAACTTTATTTTATGTAAAGGATAGACAGTGAAATAAAATACAAATAGATGATTAATATTAAAATTTCTTTTAAATCTCTCACAAAATTATCCTGTCCCTACCGCAGAGGTAAAATTTGCTTACTTTTGAAATTCAATCTGTCAGAGCAGCTATAATATTAAGATGCTAAATATTTGTCTTAGCTTGAAAATATAAGTTATCATATGATTATTAAAAATTCAGACAGAAAGTATTAGACCATGACTCAAAAGTTAATACCAGCTTTGACAACGATATTTCTGGACTCCCCCACAAGTGGTTTCAGCTCAGATGATTCCTTTTCCAAAGAGGAAGGTTCAGAAGATGGAACAGCAGATGATAAGAAATCCATGAAGGATAGTAAAGCTTCCAAATGAAGTACTAAGTCTAAGGATGAAAATGAAACCTAAGATAATAAACAATTAGAGAGGCAGATTTCAGATATGGTGACATTTTTATGTTATATGGTGACATATACTTATTTGTATATGTTGAAGAACAGTTCATTTACGAAAATATCAATTAAGGTTTTTTTTTTTTTAAGAAAGAACTCACTATTAATCACTGGTTAATGTCAATCAGACAATAAACTGACAGTCTGCCCCCACTCATGCTCAACTGTTATTCAGACCTTAACTGGTGGGTTTTAAGGAAAGATACAGTAAGTAATATAGGGCCTTAGATCAATAACATTTCAGATGCATCCAGGACAGACTATATAAACTCAAATATATCGTAAACTATATCTGTACTGAGCCATACTTTTAGCCTTGTCCTTAATTTTATTCTAACCCTAAAGCCAATATGTAATTCAAATGTTTAATGCTACCATCAATACTAGGCCAAACAATCATGTATAAAATTCCCTTTAAAAGTATATTAATTGTTGGTGAGGGTGCATGGAAAGATGGCTACAAAGCTAGATGTAATCATTAACAGTGCCTTATAGTGAATTAGAAAATACTTACCTCTACTCATTAACTCCACTATGATACTGCCTTATGGTGAATTAGAAAATACTTACCTTCAGTCTCTGTTTGGTATTGTCATGAATGGTTGTAAATTCTGGTCCATCACTGTCTGCCTAGAAATAGTGGAAGATTAAACCATGGGGTTGAAAATAACTAAGAACTCACACATTGAAAAAATATATATACAAATATATACTTATATAGATATATACACATGTGCCTACATATATACACACACATCTATATGTACATACACATGCTCTACTTTTCAAGGATGATATGAAAACACTAAAAACATATTTCTTAATGGCAAAGAGGCATGTGCCAAAAATCCTGAAGCATTTTCACACTCTATAGAAGCAAAAACTAAAATTCTTTATCCTATGTAGGAATAAATGCTAAAGGTAAGGGAAAATGCCAGCATATATAGATTATGATAAATTTGCTTCAGATTACCACAAAACTTTGTACATACTCACTTATTCAATATAAGGGTTAGTTCAAAAGATTATTGTTGGATGCTTGCTAATTCACTGTAATCAATGAGCTTTAGAATGAAAAATTATAGGGAGGAAAATTGAAATATGAAATATGGGAGAATTACACAACTTCATATATTCAAATATTAAAGAATCCTAGAAGGAAACCAGGTACCTTTGTCAGTGACATTTTTAGCAGCGGCTCCTCAGTTACATTAGAAGAGTTAATAATGTGAAGCGGCTCTCCTACAGAGTCTAAAAATAAAAAACACAGGGCCACTCCAGTAAGTCTTTCAGACATTTCAAATGTATTTTTAAACAGAATTTTAAGGCTTATATATCATACCTCAATAAAAGTGGCTTTGAAAAAAAAAAACTCCATAAAAATTTTTGAAAAAAACCCAGTACCAGTCAATTATAACTTTTGTTAATATTTACACTACTGGTATTATTCATTTGAACAAATCAGAAAGAATATATTGAAGAAAAAAGCTATAAAATAAACTAAGGATTATTCTCAAGATGTTTGCTTTAAAGTTAGCCCCTAGAGTTCCTATAACTTTAAACATCCATAACAATTTTAAAAGTTGGCTTGATACACAATAAAAAGTGTATTCAGATATATTCTTACTTTATGGTAACTATATAGAAAATAAATTTTTAAATATCAAATTCCTTTTTATCAACATAAGAAATTTAATTAACTAAATAATTATGGTAACATTAATAAATGTACTTACTACTGACAAAAAGGTATAGACCATGTCTCTAACATGAATAATTTACACAGACTATACTTCACACTTACCACTGAACTCAAAGCATCGCATACTAATTTTTTTTAAATAAGCTTTAGCAGTCAGGTCATAGGGTTTAACTTTAGCTTCCATTCCAAGCTGCAGGACATTCAGTTCATGTAAAGGCCTTCCTTTCTTTTCTGCTTTTTTCATCAAAGTAATCACAACCTAGAAAAGGCCCCAGTATTATCACATACAATTCCACTAATATATCATGAAGGTAAGTCAACAATTTCATAGCCATTCAGACTGATATAATAAAAAAAATTCACATAATGTAAAGATGTGTACTACTATTTGTGCCTAGAAAATTGCCTAGTGTTATTTACTTTGGAAAATACACTTACTTGTTGGGACTTCTGAAACACTGCCAGTGTATTCTAGTGATCCTTAATGTAAGATTTAAAAAAACAAAGAAAGTAGTTCTGCCTAATTCTCAGAAGTTCTAGTCTGATGGATGGCCTTTCATCTGGAAATCTATTTGATAAATGGTCAATTTTTATACTAATCCTAAGGCAAGCTTTCTCAAGCTTGATACCATTGACATTTTGGACTGGATAATTTTTTGTAGTGAGGGAGTAGATCTGTGCATTTTAAGATGTTTAGTGGTAACAGTGGTCTCTCACACTGGTTGTCAGCAGTTCCCTCTCCTCAGATGGTGACAACCAAAAATGTCTTAAGATAGTGTCACATACTGGCTTGGGGGAATGCAAATTTGCCTCCCCTGCTTTCCATGTCCTCAGGGAATGGAACTATAATAGTATTTATTATAAATGACATTAAAAACAGCTTATGGGTTTTCTATGCATACTTGTTAATGAAGCTCATTTGCAAATAGAATGATTCATCTATCATTGTTTCAATTATTAAAGCTTATCTGCAATAACTCTAATATTAACCACAAAAACATTAAAGTGTTAAGGTGAAAGAAATTAGTTGAAAAGCATATATTTCAGATAAGAAAAGTAGAACTCACTTGTTTTAAAGTTTATTATTTTTAACTTAGAGGAAGAACATGATCTCTACTATAATCATGAAGGGAGGGCAGCCAGGGTGGCTTAGCAGTTTAGCGCCACCTTAAGTCCAGGGCCTGATCCTGGGGACCTGGGATCGAGTCCCGCATCGGGCTTCCTGCATGGAGCCTGCTTCTCCCTCTGCCTGTGTCTCTGCCTGCCTCTTTCCCTCTCTCTCTCACTGTGTCTCTCATGAATAAATAAATGAAATCTTTAAAATATATATATATATATATATTTTTTAAATATATATATATATATAATGATGAAGGGATTTTGCAAGAAAGTTCTTGCAAGTCCCTGGGTCTACTACATTTTCTCATCTACTCACCCAGCTCCTTTCCTGATCTCCTTTTCTCAGACTCTACTTATATTCCTTAAAAGCTCATCTCAAATGTCACTTCCTCCAAAAAATGTTCCCTGACACTCTCATCCTGCTTAGATGCCCCCTGCTTACTATTATAGCCACAATGTCCTCAGACACTTTTGTAATGGGAGCACTTACAAAAATTTTAATTGTTTTCTTGTTCAGAGTTTCTGCCTTTTTTTTTTTTTTAATTTTTTATTTATTTATGATAGTCACAGAGAGAGAGAGAGGCGCAGAGACACAGGCAGAGGGAGAAGCAGGCTCCATGCACCGGGAGCCCAACGTGGGATTCGATCCCGGGTCTCCAGGATCGCGCCCTGGGCCAAAGGCAGGCGCCAAACCGCTGCGCCACCCAGGGATCCCCAGAGTTTCTGCCTTTTAACTCTATCCTCAGCACTTAGCACATGCAATGGATATTTGAATGTGCAAATACAGACAAGGAAAATCCACTTACTCTTTCCTCAAGACTCTGCAGACGGAAAGCAGATAGTGGTAATAGAACATATTTCTTTTTTTTTTTTTTTTAAAGATTTTATTTATTTATTCATGATAGTCACACACAGAGAGAGAGGCAGAGACACAGGCAGAGGGAGAAGCAGGCTCCATGCACCGGGAGCCCGACGTGGGATTCGATCCCGGGTCTCCAGGATCACGCCCTGGGCCAAAGGCAGGCGCCAAACCGCTGCGCCACCCAGGGATCCCTAGAACATATTTCTTAACGGAAAAGAGATGTGCCAAATATATCATATATATTTGCATGTATATTATATATGATAATATAACATTTTAAAAATATAGACATATTTTTACATGTTTTATTCTAATAAGGGTTTCTAAAATTTACAAAGGATTTCTGTCACTACTTCCCTTTCCTAACTTTCTAATATGAAATCCAAAGCAAGCTACATCCCTAAAATCATCTGAAAAGCATGTTACAGGACAAGTTACCATGTTCTCTATGAAATAGTATATACCCCAAATATAACTCATCTTTCATAAACTCTCAAATTTACTACAAATTGTATTGCTACATACAAATTATAAATAGCCTACATTGAGATTTTTTTTCATACATATCAATAATCCACAAATTTTAGGAGAGGTGATTTCAAATATCTATTATTTATTCACTTTACAGAAATAGATGACAATTATATACCTCTTTGATTTCAAAATTCAGCAGCACATTAATAATGTCTACAGATCTCATTTCTTCCACTCCAGCTGTTGAAGTACCATGGGAAGCATGTACATCTTGTTTTGCTGTAGAAATTTCAAGCGGTCCTTTAATTTCACCTAAAGATGTTAAAAAGAAATTCTTTCATTTCCATCCACACATTTTTTTTCCACAAATACTCATTGAGGACATGTATGAGTATTCTGGACCTGTGTAAACTCTGAAAATCCACAAATTAGTAACACGTAGCTCCAGCCCTTAGAAAGCTTATGGTTTAATAGAAGAGATATAAACATTTAAAATACAAAGAGAAGATGCAGACTACACCTGGTCACATTAAATGGACAAATGTTAATAGACTATAGAAAACTGTAGAAAATACAGAACATAAAATGGTTATGGGGAGGTCAAGAAAGGTTTAATAAGAGAGTTATCATTCAGGTAGAGCTTAAGGACCTCCTCATACAGAGAAGACATCCAAGAATAAGATATTTTGGAAAATCATAGCACATCATGATAGGTTTTGGAAACAGAACAGAGTTTGCTATGATTAAATCATGAGGAGGATAACAAGAGTTAAGGCTAGAAAAGAAATAAAATGGGAGGGATGCTTACAACCTCTCATGCCATACAAAAAAGCAAAAGTAAAGCTGTATGAAACTGATACTGTGCTGAAATTCACATACCCTGAAATGCAATAAAATTGCTTTGTAAATTGTAATACACAAAACTAATAATAGTTATCATATGCCCAGTGCTTACTTCTGTGCTAGTCACTATGCTATATATGGATTGTCTCATTTCATCCTTATATCAACCCTTCAAGATAGAAACTTTACTATCTTCATTTCAGATGAGCAAATTGAGGTTCAGACAGTCAGGATGTTGCCCAACATCACAGAGATAGCAAATAATAGAGTCCAAACTCATCAGTCCCATGACAGCCTGTACTGCCAACTAACCCTCAATTTCATTACATTAGTTATCAATACTATTGCAGTGAATGTTATCTATGATCACTAACACAAGAATATTATACCATAAACCATACCAGAAAACCATATGGAAAACCACTGTTGTCAATTATTAACTCTGATAAAGAAATACATAGGGTGAGGTTTCTTAGCTATCACCTTATTCCAGTACTGTTCCAAAGCGTGATCCAGGGGAAATAACTCTAGCAAATATTTTGCTTTTACAAAATAATTCCTGAAATAGGTAAGGAGTTATTTAATAAGAAATAAAAAGCATTAATCACTTTCAAAAATGATAAATTGAAATTCATTACAATTAACTAATTCTATTGATAAAAGAGCCATTAAAAGAATGAAAAGCAAATCACAGATAGGGATAGGATATTTCTATGCCAATATCAGCACATAGACATGTAACACACTAAACCAAGAAGGGCTCATATACAGAATGAATGAAGAACTCCAATATATCACTAAGAAAGAAAACTCAATGAAAATAATAGTCAATAGACTTGAGTAGTCATGTCATAAAAAAAGATATCCAAATGGTCAGTAATGAGTATGATCCAAATGGTCATATGAAAAGGTTTCAGTTTCATTAATAATCAGGGAAAAAATAAGAACCATAGAAATCCCACTGTGTATCAGAAAGGATAGCTAAATTTAAAAATATTGACAATACCAAGGACTAGTGATAACATGAAACAATGGGATGCCCGGGTAGCTTAGAGGTTGAATTTCTGCCTTTGGTTCGGGGCATGGTCCCAGGTCCTGGGATCGAGTCCCACAACGGGCTAGATGACAAAGAACCTACTTCTCCCTCTGCCTGTCTCTGACTCTCTCTATGTCTCTTATGAATAAATAAATAAAACCTTATTTTAAAAAGAGAGAAAATGTGAAACAACTCTCATACATTGCTGGTAAATTGGTACAATTGGTATAATCATTCAGAAAATCGTTTGGTGTATGAGCCTAACATGTAAGGCCTACCTATACAACCAAAAGAAGACAGTATATATGTGTAACAAAAGACATGTTCATATTCATAGCAACTTTATTCAAGACAGTCAAAAAATGGAAACAGTCCAAATGCTTTCTATCAAAGGTAGAATTGATAAAATAATATTAATGCATTCACATGATGAATATGAGCAGGATTAAAAGAACTACTGCTACACATAAACAACATGGAGGAATTGCACAAACGAAATAATGACTGGAAAAAAAAAAGGAAAACCAAAGAATAAATTCTGTATGACTCCATTTTTGTAAAATTCAAGAATGGGCAAAACTGATCTACCCGTGGTATTAAAAATTAGGAAGACCATTAATTCTGGTGGATTGAAGGGTAGGGTGGGTGTTTGGTACTGATTAGGAAGAGGCACAGAAAAGGCCTTCTGAAAAAAAAAAAAAAAAGAAGAAGAGGCCTTCTGGGACAAGCTGAAAATGTTTTATATATTAACCATGGTGATTAACAGCTACATGGTATAGCTATACATAAAAATTCACTGAATTGTACACTTAAGATTTGTGTTTTTTACTATTTGTGCTTCGTAATAAGAGTTTTTAAAAAAGGTTTTTTAAATAATAAAAATACAGTAAGATACCATTTTTCACTTAGCATTTATTTAGCAAAAATTTTAATACAGAAAGATGAACTGGTGGGAGTGCAAAAATAGTACACATTCTAAGGGAAGCAATTGGTAAGATGTGCCAAAAATGTTCAATTAAATTAATTAAATTCATTAACTTAACATATATTAAGTTAATAATACCCTTCAATCAAATAGCTCTAGTATTCCCCCACAGATATCATGCACTTATAAAACTGTATGGACAAGGATATTCAGGCAATGTGGTAAAAGACTTTTAAAACCATCTGGAATGTCAATGAACACAGACTTGCTAAATAAATTATAATACTTCAAGACAATTTAATATCAGGTAGCCATTAGAAAGAATAGACAGATCTGTACATAGTATATTTATAGAGAATGAACACCAAAATAAACTGTTATTTAAATGAAAAAAGCAAAGTGCAGAAATACACACACACACACATTTATAGGATAGTACCATTTTTTTGAAAATATGATTATATATGTCTGTGCATATAATATATATATAGAAAACAGTTTATAAAATTAAGTCTGGTAGTTACTTTGCCTTTAAATTAAAAAGCCATTGCAACTAATAATTTAAATTCTCTGAATTTTTATGGCAGGACAATTTTTCAGTATTTTCTTTGCTAAGGCGTAATTTATCAAATGTTTCAACTCTTAAGGATATTTTACTACAAAACCTAATTTAGAAATCAGATTAAGTATGTTACCATAGCTTACTGCCAACTTTGAATACTTTCATTTGTATACATGCAAATTCAATAATTATTTCAAGAATCCACCAGATTTAAAAAGCTTCTTTATGGTTCTCCTAACTTATGCAACTTAGAAAAAGTTCTGAACCTGTAACTGACTGTTGACATAACTAAGAGTCCATCAGCCCTTACTACAGTTTTATTTGATATTTATTCAACAAATAACATCTTTGATTTCATGGGAACACAAATCACAATTTATAAATATATATTTGTTAATTTTATAGTCTGTCGCCCCTACTAAATTATAAAATAAGTGGATATGTGTATTATGCCACCTACTGTCAGTCTCTCACCTGTCTTTTGTACTCCTGGTTTCATTTTATTTATGTCTTCAGGAGCCTCACCGAGATTTTCTGCTAGTATTCTAAATAAAAGATTAAGATCTTCTTGATTCAGATTAACCTGTAAAATATCATTAAAAGACAAAGATTCTTCATTTTAAAATGTAAATTTTAATAGAGAAAATAAATTTCTATTTATAAGACATAAAAGAAAGAATAACCTTAACACAATGACTGAAAAATTATATATTCACTACACAATTATTTCACTACTTATTTCATTTTTAAATTTTTCTAAGATAATAAAATGTTTGGAGAAAAAATGTGATTTATAAGTCAGTATTAGTTTCATCTACTTTATAAATCATAGTGAAAGATAATAATCAAAGAAATCAGATCTAAAAAAAGTGACAAACTCAGAAAAAAACAAAAATTCTACATTTTTAAAAATAATACCACCAATGAAATAAAAAGGCTATCTTCAATATAAAAAATAAGCTTTTCCCTCAATGCTATAGAGGTACTTAGATATCCCTAAAAGTATGGGTATATAACATATAGAATGAGATATAATATGCTAATATATAACTTACACATAGATCTCTGCTATTGCGTACATATAGCAAATTTAAAGTTAAGTATGGAAGTGCTTGGGTGGCTCAGTCAGTTGAGCATCTGCGTTGGGCTCGGGTCATGATCCCGGGGTCCTGAGTCCTACATCTTGGGCTCCCTGCTCAGTGGGAAGCCTACTTCTCCCTCTCCCTCTGCTGCTAACCCTGCTTGTGCTCTCACATGCTCTCTTTCTGTCAAATAAATAAAACCTTTAAAAAAAAAAGTTAAATAATGGAGAGGGGTCCAAGACGGTGGCATAAGAAGATGCTGAATTTGCCTCCAATGTACACACTAAATATACTACTACATATGGGTCATTTTTCCCTGAGAAAGACATGAATCCTGATAAACTGCTCTTCAAAACAAAAGATAAAAGGACCACAATGAGATGAGTTGGAGAGGAAGAGACAGACATGGTCTCCCAAAAAAGCTTACCCCCAGAGATCCTTCTCTCTTCGTCACACAAAAGAGAAGGATCTCACCAGACAGGTTCTTCTCAGGGAGAAGTGAGGAGTTGGTGGTCCTCATGGGGTACCCGTGCCCTGGGATTTGTACCACAGCGAGGAGCCCCTAGAATGTCTGGCTTGGAAGAGCAATAGGGCTGAACTCCAGGGGTCCCAAAGTGCTAAAACAAACATTCCCCTCTTAAAGGGCTTGCCCCAAGATCCAGGGGAAAAACAGCAGTTTGAAAAGCACCTAGACTATATGTGAGGGAAATTCACTTGCTGATCTGGGGGCACTGGTAGAAGGAGAAGACATCTGAAATAAACCTGGGAGACTGACATGCTAGCAGATACCACTGTTGCACTCACCATATAGCCTGCTAGCATAGACAAGAGAGCTCAGACACAGCACCCTCCCAGAGCCTTGCTGGGATGAGTGGGGGAGCAGTCACGACAGTTGCTGAGCCCGGAGTACACTGGCAATTGCAGTGCTCCCTAGCAACCTGGCTGGCCCAGAGAGGAATTCTCCCACTTCCTAGCTAAATTTTGCAAATGCAAGCAGTTGCAATACACCCATGGCTAGAGAGATGGGGAGTGCTCCTGGCATTTTTCCACTCCCAGCCTAAAGTTAGTACACTGCACACAAGGCACTGAAGCCCATGGACACAGGCAGTTAAGACATTTTCCCAGAGCCTTCCTGAAGCCAGTGAGCGTGCTCTGCCCCCTACACTCAACAGGTGTCTTCCTAAAGGCAGGAGGCATGTGCAATCCACAAAGTCAATACCCTTCAATCTCCTGGTCCTGCTAGTCAAGAGGGTTGGTGTTCCAGAGCTCCACAGGACCATAACAATAAAAAAGACAGTTCTTAGTGCAAAGACAGCATACTGAAACATACCCTCAGTCTGTGAAAAAGACCTATTCACTCAACCTTGAGCATCAGCCTAAGGGACAGACTTCAGGTTTTCCACACACCTAGAGACTAAGGAGGTGTTTCCAGGGTATGACAGGGAGACACTAGCCTTGCACATCCCCTTAGCCTCATTACAGCTAGACAAGACTTCCTAGAAAGGAGTTCATGCACTCCTTTATACACCAATTTATAAACCGATTTTTTCAATTGTTGTTCAATGGAGACCTTCACATCTCCTCATCTGGAGCCCAGCAAAGATATTGAATGCAGTCCCAAAGGACTGTATATATTTGAATATTTTAAAAGCTGTTGCCTGAGAGTCTGGCTTCTAATCAGCCTGAAACTAGGTGCTAAATAACTTTCCTCCTCTGGGATTCACTCACAGATCTTGACAGACCCTAAACAATGGGTCCATACCAATAATAAATCAGGTGGTTTAGGCAACCACAAAAGTTCAAGAGAAAACAAGCTACGGCAATGCTGAATGAGAAGGATCATCCCCTAACCAAGGCCATTCAAGACAGAAAAAAGCAGCTGTTTCACTTAATAATTAGAAACAAAAACAGAAAGTCAAGCAAAATGAGCAAATAAGTATTTTCAAATAAGAGAATAAGACAAAACCTCAGAAAAACACCTAATGACCTAGAGATAAGAAATCCACCCTATAAAGAATTAAAGTTATGATCATAAAGTTATTTACTGAACTCAGGAGAAGAATGGGTAAACACAGTGAGAACTTCCACAGGGAGTTATAAAATATAAGAAAGTACCAAACAGGAGTCAGAGAACTAAGATACAAAAAACTGAACTGAAAAATACATTAGAGGGATTCAATAGCAGAGTCGATGAAGGAGAACAGATCAGTGAACAGGAGGATAAAGCAACAAAACTCACTAAGACAAAGCAACAACATTCTTAAAAAATTTTTTAAATGAAGCTATGTTAAGGGATCTCTGGGACAACAACAAACAGAAGAACATTAACATTATAGAGGTCTCAGAGGAGAAAAGAGGGGAAGAAATAAAGCCTGTAAACTTCTCTAACCTAGGGATCGAAACAGACATTCAAGTCCATGAAGCCCAGAAAGTACCAAAAAGAAAAAAAAAAAAAAGAATCTAAGAAGCACTATACCAAGACACATTATAATTAAAATGTCAAAAACTAAAGATAAAGAGAGAATCTTAAAAGCAGTAAGACAAAAACACCTGTTAGGTTTAAGGGAAACTCCATAAGGCTTTTGGAAAATTTCTTAGCAGAAACTTTACAAGTCAGAGAAGTAGGATGACATATTCACAGCACTAAAAAAAAAAAAAATTCCAACCAAGATTACTCTACCCAGCAAGTTTATCATTCAAATAGAAGGAGAAAGTGTTTCTCAGACAAGCAAAAGCTAAAGGAGTTTATAACCACTAAACGAGCCTTACAAGAATGTCAAAAAGACTTCCTTAAGATGAAAAGAAACGGCACTAATTAATCAAGAAAAACACAAAAGTAAAAATATCACTGGAAAGGGTAAATATATAGTAAAAATAGTAGATTAATCACTTGTAAAACTACTAAAAATGTTAAAAAACAAAAGTAGTAAAAATAAAAGATGTAAAAAGTGACAGCAAAAACAAACTCTGGGGGATCCCTGGGTGGCTCAGTGGTTTAGCACCAGCCTTTGGCCCAGGGCGCGGTCCTGGAGTCCCGGGATCAAGTCCTACATCGGGCTCCCAACATGGAGCCTGCTTCTCCCTCTGCCTGTGTCTCTGCCTCTCTCTCTATGTCTATCATAAATAAATAAATAAATCTTTAAAAAAAAAAAAAGAACAAACTGTCGGGGGGTAGGGAATAAGGAGTAGTTTTGGATGTGTTCAAATTTAAGATATGTTCAAATTTAAGTAGTTATCAATTTAAAATAGTCTCCCATATGCACAGGATAAATTATGTAAGCCTCACAGTAAGCACAAAGCAAAAACATCCGGTAAATACACAAGAGAAAGGAATCTATATATAATATCAAAGAAAGTCAGCAAACCACAAGGGCATAGAATAGGAAAAGAAGAAAGGAACAGAGAGGAACTACAAAAACAACCAGAAAACAATTAACGAAATAGCAATAAAGTATATACCAATCAACAATTTCTTTAAATGTAATGGACTAAATTCTCCAATTAAAACACAGAGTGGCTAAGTGGATAAAATAAACAAGACACATCTATATACTGTATTTTGAACATAGATGCAAAATCCTTAAAAAAATATTAGCAAACCAAATTCAACAATAGATTATGAAGATCATACACCATGATCATGTGGGATTTATTCCAAAGATGCAAGGATGGTTCAATCAATCATGAAGGATAGAAATCACATAATCATCTCAATAGAGGCAGAAAAAGCATTTGACAAAATTCAACATCCATTTATGATAAAAAGTCAACAAACCAGGTATTCAGGGAATGTACTTCAACATAATAAAGGATATATGTGAAAACCCCATAGGTAACATCATACTCAAGGGTAAAAGGCTAAAAAAGCTTTTTCTCTCAATCAGAAACAAGACAAGGATGCTCACTCTTACCACTTCTATTCAACATAATATTGGAAGTCCTAGTCATAGCGATTAAGTGAGAAAAAGAAATAAAAGGCATCCAAATTGAAAAAGAAGTAACACTGTCATTCTCTGAAGATCGCATGATACTATATATAGAAAACCCTAAAGACTCCACCAAGAAACTCTTAGAACTAATATATGAATCAGTAAAGCTACAGGATACAAAATTTATATACCAAAAAAATCTATTGTGTTTCCTTACCCTAATAACAAACTGTCAGAAAACCAAATCAAGAAAACAATCCCATTCACAATCACACCAAAAAAAAAAAAATACTCATCCACTGATAAAAGAAATTGAAGGAGACACAAATAAATGGAGAGAAACTCCATGCTCATGGATTAGAATAATTAACAATGTCCATACTACCCAAAGCAATCTAAAGATTCAATGCAATCCCTATCAAAATTCCAATGGTATCTTTCACAGAACTAAAACAAATAATTCTAAAACTTGCATGGAAATACAAAAGATCCTGAACAGCCAAAACAATCTTAATAAAGAAAAAAGCAAAGGTATCATTCTCCTTTATTTCAAACTATACTACATAGTTAATGCAGTCAAAACAGTATGATACTGGGTATAAAAACAGACACATAGATCAGTGGAACAATTTAGAGTCCAGAAATAAACCTACGTAAATGCAGCCAACTACTTTATAAAATGGAAGCAAGAGTATATATTGTAGGGAAGGGACAGTCTATTTTAATAAATGATGACAGGAAAACTGGACTGCTACATGTAAATGAATAAAACTGGACCACTTTCTTATATAAAAAAACTAACTCAAATGGATGAAAGTCTTGAATGTGAGACCTAAAAAACAAACAAAACAAAACAAAACAAAAAGTATAGTTGTTAAGCTCCTTAACAACAGTCTTAAAGACTTTCCTTAGATCTAACTCTAAAGGCAAGGCAACAAAAGGAAAAGTAACCAATTGGAACTACATCAACTAAAAGGCTTCTGCACCAAAAATACAAAATCTATCAGTAAAATGAAAAGGCAACCTTTCATTTGTAATTCATTTTCCCTTCATGAAAAGGGAAAAGATATCTGCAAATCATGTATCTAATAAGCAGTTAAATATCCAAAATATATAAAATATATAAAGAACTCATACAACTCAGTAATAAAAAAAAAATCTGGTTGAGAAATAGGCAGAAGAGCTGAATAGACATTCTTCCAAGAGACACAGAATTGACAAACAAGCACATGAAAAGAAGTTCAACATCACTAATCATCAGGGAAATGCAAATTAAAACCACAATTAGATATCACTTCACACTTCTCAGAATAGCTATTACCCAAAAGACAAGAAACAACTAGTACTGGCAAGGAAATGAAGCAATGGGAACCCCAGGCCCTATGGATAGGAATATAAACTGGTATAGCCATTATGGAAAATAGTATGGAGGTTCCTAAAAAATAAAAACTAGAGCTACCATGTGATAGAGCAATTCCACTACTGCTTATCTTCCCAAAGAAAACAATAACACTTATGCCTAACGATGTAAGTCAGGGAAAGACAAATACAGAAATCAGCATGATTTTATTTATATGTAGAATCTAAAAAACAAAACAAAAATCAGGCTCATAGATAAAAAGATTGGTGGTTCCCAGAGGGGAAGGGGGATTAGGGATATGAAATGGGTGAAAGGGATTAGTAAGTGCAAACTTCCACTTATAAATTAGTCATGAGGATGTAATATACAGTATGGAAAATACAGTCACTAATATATTAATTTTGTAAAGTGACAGATGATAACAGACTTATTGTGGTGACTATTTTGTAATGTATATAAATGTTAAATCACTATGTTATATACCCAAAACTAATATATGTTATAGGTCAATTATACATATATACATAAATGTTAAACGACACTTAACTGAAGATTAAATTCCACTAAATAATAAACATTCTTTTGGATAACATCTCACTGAAATTTTTTGTACACCAATCAGTAAAAAATTCGACATATCATACAGGTTTATGCTAAGAAAGTCTTCAGAACCTAAAATTTCAGGAACGAGTTTTTTTCACTCATATACTTACATTCATTGACTCAAGATGTCCTTTAATTTCTACAACAGGCACTCTGTGATACCAAGATGCAGCTAGATTCCGATTTACAGAAAATTCCAAGTTAATTGGGTGCAAGAGCTGAATATCAAGATGGGAGGTACCCGGCTGGATCACTGTCCTAATGAAAAACAAGAAAATGCAACCTATCATTAAAAAGACACAAAATCAAAAGCTGCTGCTCTAAACACTGATTTGAAATAGTGCTATTTAAGTATTTTCTAATCTCAATCAATAATTCACTTTAGGGACAGATTAAAATACATGATGTACAATTAGCCAGCAAGAAAACCTTATTCAAATAGCAGGTCACACATGGATAAAATTTTTTAAAGAAATTCATATTGTATATGGGGGAAATCATCAAATATAGCTGTTCAAGGATTAATACATGCATTGATATGCTTTTAAAAAAATGGCAAGATGAACAGTTAGCATTTTCTAAAGAGTCTGATAAGGGATGCCTGGGTGGCTCAGTGGTTGAGCATCTATCTGTCTGCCTTCTGCTCAGGGCCTGATCCAGAGATTCCAGGATCAAGTCCCATATCGGGCTCCCTGCAAGGAGCCTGCTTCTGCCTCTGCCTATGTTTCTGCCTCTCTGTGTGTGTGTGTCTCTTACGAATAAATAAAATCTTTAAAAAAAAAAAAAGAATTTGATAAAGCTCTTCTCTGGGAATATTTGCTGGACTTGCCTTATATTTTTCCTTTTTTATTTAGGATAATTAATTGTCCTTGGATGGGGTAGAAAATTATTTTAAAATTGATTATGTATAGACTTTCATGTTCATCAGGTGGGAACTCAGATACATCATTACTTACATAGTATTCTGCCAAAAATATTTAAGCTCAATTAAATAATGAGGAATCACTCAGACAAAACCAAACTGAGAGACATTCCATGAAACAACTAGACTGTACTCTTCAGAACCATCATCATCATGAAAGACCAAGAAAGGCTGAAGAACTATTCCAGAGCAAGTAACTACCAATACAGAAAACTCCCTCAGTAGTACAGGACACAATTAAATGCCATATGTGATCCTGGATCAAGGGGAAAATGACTATAATGGATACTATTGGAATAAGTGGTAAAATATGAATATTGACTATACATTAGATATTACTGCTAAATCAGTGTTGAATTTTCAGAATTTAAAAATTACATTATGGTTATATAAGAGGATGCAGGTTCTTGTTCTTAGGAGACACACACTAAAGCTTTTAGAGCAAAGGGTTAAGATGTCTATACTCAAAAGGTTCAGCAAAAAATATTTTAACTTTCAATTAAAAAAATAAGTTCTGGAGATATAATGTATAGCAAGGTGACTAGTTAATAATATAGTATTGTATATTTAAAAGTCGCTAAGAGAGGGACACCTGGGTTGCTCAGTGGTTGAGCTTCTGCCTTTAGCTCAGGACGTAATCCTGGGATCTGAGATTGAGTCCCGCATTGGGCTCCTTGTGGGGTGCCTGTTTCTCCCTCTGCCTATGTCTCTGCCTCTCTCTCTCAGTGTCTCTCATGAATACATAAATAAAATCTTTAAAAAAAAAGTTGCTAAGAGGGTAGATCTTAAAAGTTATCACAAGAAAAAGAACTGTAACTATGTATGGTGACAAATGTTAACTAGACTTATGGTGGGGATTATTTCACAGTATACACAAATATCAAATCATGTTATACAACTGAAACTAAGATAATATGTCAATTTCATCTCAACTGGAAAAATTAAATTAAAAAGATGCTTTAAATGATAATAATATGCATATACTTAAAAGTTAAAGCAAATGTAAATAACTGGTAAGCCTAGGTGAAGGACTCTTAAGTGTATCCGTGGTAATATTTTTGGAATTTTTCTGTAAGTTTGAAATTTTTCATAATAAAAAGCTGATTAAAAAATAAAGTATTCTGTACAGCAGAAACACTGTGGGTATGAATTTCAATGGACATAAAATTTCATGGAAATTATTAAATCATACTTAAATCCATAATTATTGAAAGAAAGTATACCTAGAGAGCTTGAGCTTTGTTAGCTGTACATCCATTCTATCAATTATTGGAGGGTTTAAACAGTCTTCCCCAGACACAAGACTAAACTGATTTTGAACTCTAATTAGCCCAAGATCGACCACTACTGCATTAGCGGAAATGGAAGACTGTGGGATGACTATAACTGGTGCTTTCAGATCAATATTGATAGAAACACGAAAACTCCTCTGGGCAAGATCTTTCACACTTCTGGCAGCCTTTTCTGCAGCCTGAGCAGTAGCAGCACTTAGAGCCTCTTTGGCTGTTTGGAAATTGCTCAGGAAGTTCTGTGGACACAAAGTATAAAAGGAGAAAAAGAGATAACAAGCACATCATTAATAATGCAATCTTTTTCTTCATCTATGCATAATTTTTTTCCTGTACATAACTTTCAATTGAGTCTTATTTATCTAGAATTAGAAAGGAATCACCAATCATCCATCTATATTTATGAGCTACTTGATAAGGGCTAAAGTAATTTAGCTGAAGACAGTTAAAAAAATAATTTCAGTATGTTTTTTCACTTGAATATTTGGCTTTGTCCTGGCAAAACTATTTCCAGTTCTAGACAAAAATCATTAAATGACTCAGATTTCAACTATTAAAAAGAGGTTTTGATCTCTACAGTAATATATCTATAATCAAAACAATGCACATACTAAAATCCAAAGTTTATGAGATCTGCAATCATAACTACCAGACTTATTTCTAAGTTGAAAAATCAATATACAAATAGAGATTTTTTACCAGAAGTGACATGAGGAATTTATGAAGATAGACAATCTGAATACAGCCAACATTCAGTGATACAACACCATCCACTTTGGACATGTCAGTATAGTACTCTCCCTCAGTAGCATCTGGATACAAATCCAAGTTAAAATGAAAAACTTCATTTCCCATTATTGATACAGCCTGAAAAGCAGAGATTTGAATGTACTCTGTCCAAGAGAATAATGACAAAATAAAGTCCCATTTCCCATTTAAAAGGCTCATATTTACAATCATTCTAGAAACATTTGTGCATCAAAATATATTTCATTAAGATTTCTTAAAATACATTTAAAAACAGAATTTCATATTCAATTATCAAAAAATAATTAGCTATCTATTTATGACACCTACTTTTTTATGGACTGTCTTAGGATCCACATCTGTAACAATAATATTTTCCAGTCTGGCAAATAGTGACTGCTTTTTTGACTGAAGAGAAAGAGAAGAATCAAGACCTGAAAAAAAAATTACATTATTATAATTTCTAAAGACCTATCATAATAAGATCTTAAGAGGTTTCTTTTCATTGTGTAATTTTATTTGGGGGTGATATTTTTTAAAATTTAGCTACATTTGAACTCCCAACTGATAAATAAGTGGCAATATTGCATAATTTTAGTGTTATAAACAATAAAACCTACAAATTCATTATAAGTCAATTACCTAAATTTTCAACCTTTTGAAAAAATTACACCTAATACAAATTGATTTTCTTGGGATTTTAGGAAATCTTTTATATCTTATTTACACAGAAGCTCTAAATTTCATGAATCAAATTCACTATAGATACACTGCCAGCTTGAAAAGAACAACAACAAAAAAAACCTGTAATTTTTTTCTCTTTAACTTATTCAAGAATTTCATTAAACATATTCTTTATGTTTATCATATCACAATGAGCTGGTAAGACAGAGTCAGATTCATTTTAGCAGATTTTGCATAAAAGAACATAATGGGCTCATAGATTTTTTCTTCATTATAAAGTTGTTTTGCATTTGTGCCAAGATAAAGCATATTCACAGATCTTAACCTCAATTCTGGATTGACATTTATCCCAGCCCATCAATAGCATCCCTACATGGACATTAGTATCTCTTTTCACCTCTGAGAAGACTCTCAGAAAGATTCAAAACACTAACATGTGTGTTTCAATTTGAAGGTCAGATTCCGAACAGCATCTACATCCCAAAGAGCAAAGAAAACATGCAGTTCAATAATGTCATTAAAAAAATTACCCCCCCCCCAAAAAAAAAACAGTTTTCACAGCTCAGAGCCCTACATTTATATATTCTTTAACATTTTTTAAAAAGCTATCTTTTAAACAATTTTTAATAGCATGAAAACTTTTACCTTGAATCTTGATTTCAGCAATATTGTTCTTCTCATCACAAACAGTGACACAGAAAGCATTCAATTTGGCAAACAGCCTGAAGTCAAAAATGTCCCTATCTTTAGAGGATACAATCGCTAAAAATAAAACAAAGCATTCTATTACATGGGATTCTAGTAATTCAAACTCTATTAAGGTTTATTCCTTAGATTAAGTGATCCACAGTCCTGTCTTAAAAAATTATAAAATTCTCAAGTTCTTAAAGATTTCAAATATTTTTTTGTTTTATATATTCTGTACAGTTTGCATTTTTCATATTGAGATGTTACATTTATAATTTAAAAACAAAAAAACATAAAATAAATAACATTAAGAACACTGAAATTCAAAGAAGTTAAATAACTGCCTATGGTCACATAATTTAAGTCACAGAGGCAGGATTCAAACTGAATTGTTTCTGATCCAATATCTAGGCTCTTGGCCAACTAAATACTATTTCTGCACTGCTACTCTCATGTCTCTGGGCCTTACTTCCTTATTTGTATGATAGAAGGGAAGATAACCCTCCATGGAGTTCAGGAGCCATTGTAGGGGAGGAAGAACTCAATGTAAATATAAGTTTTCTTCCCTATTATCCACCTAAAGCATTCCTCCCATTCTCAAAGAACAAAAACAGGATTTTTTTTTTTAAAGCAACAGTATTAGTTACCTCTGCTTTATATGGCAGTTACCAAATATTATTTTGTTTGAAGAAAAGGACAGAAGTGGAGAAAATGGCACTCAAAAGACTGAACTAAATGGTCTTTAAGATTCTCCATTTACCTCTAGAATTCTAACATGCTTGTTAACAAGAAACAAAATGTTTTCCATACCTTTCTGCAGAGCTAAATTTTTTTGTTGCTTTTCATCTGAAATTTGCACTTCTTTGGTATCACTTCTTTGGTCATCAGATGGGATTATGGTTGTCAGATAATTAATAGAAGACAGGAGAGCTTGTGTTTGCAGTAACAGATTTAAAGATGAAAAAGCCACCTAGAAATTTTTTATAAAGAAAATTAGTTTTCCAGGCCAACTACACCTATAATTTCCATGATGGACCTGAACGACTTCTAGCTAGGCTTACATCATAGCTTCTATAGCTTGGAAGAAAGAGAGAGAAGATCAAGTTTCATAGCCCAGACCCCTTAATATATATATGGAGAGTAAATCACACTTAAACACACTGAGAGTTCCTACAAATATTAAAGTAACCTAATTACTCCATTTCGCAGCATAATTATCATGGAGCCTATAATATGCTTGTCATGGCCATCTCAATATTCATCATGTTTTTAGATCTTCAATGGACTCTTTATTACGATTACATAACATGTAAGTTAGATCATGAAGCTCCAAAATCACCATGTGTTGATACTAGGTCAAGAAATGATTTCAAATGTGATATTCATGAAATTTAAATATAAGGAGTAAAATTATAAGTGAGTTCTCAGTTACTAAATGATCTTCTAAAACCACAATAAAGGTCCTATCATTTAAATAGATAATATATATTTTAGAAAAAAAGTTAATTTTTTAAAACTAGGACTCCAGAAAGCTAGACAACAACAAAAATTGCTTTCAGGAATATGTGGTTTTCTAATAGCAAATGAAAATTAAAAAAAAAAAAACTTTGCTTATATAAAAGAATTTTGCTTTTATTGCCTCAAAGCACTAAGTGGATATAAAAAAGTTATAAAAAGGCTCACAATATTCAACAGACTTTCCCAGCTCTCAAAAGTGTAACCTAAAATTCCTATCTCTGATTTTCTTTTTAATGTAATCCACAACTACTTTTTATCCCCTCTCCATCTATGTGACTATGTTAGTGTGGCTCCAGAAGTACTCAATATCTCTCCTTGTATTTCATGTACTTTCTTGGTCCTCCCTTAAACAGCAGGGTGTAGTTTGATTAAAATCCTCTTGTTTCTTTGTAAATCAAAGTCCCATCATGTATAGCATTCCCTTTATAAGAAATAATCAAGATGTGCCACAGAAAGTTAAAACACCAGCTCTATTAATACTCAATGATAAATATAGAGCATGGTAGGTATCTATGAGATTAATTTATAACTTTTATTGGTTATTTCATCAAATTACCCAGTCATTATTTCTAAAAGAATACTGGATCTTTGCACAGTAAGTTATTTTCAAATAAGATATATTCTTTTAACAAAATTTCTTACCTTAAGTGTTTGTTCAGTTTTTTCAAAAGTAGTTTGAAAACTAGGTCCATTCTTATCAGCCTAAAAAAAAGGGAACAAGAGTTCTAAAGAAGGATTTAAAACCAAAGTAAACAAATCACTTATTTATGATCTTTATTTTTTATATTCAGAACTGTTATTTTATGTATATTATATAATTAATTTTATTGTCATTGTTTTGAAGTTACATTCAAATTATTTATTACAATTGTGCAAATTTGTTCTCCTCTTCAAATATGTAAGACTATGGCAGCATTTACTTCTAGGACACTAGCTAGAGACCAGAATTATAAACTCTGAAGGCTAGAAGGCTTAAAGGTCATCTAGCCCATCCATCACCTAATCCTTGAATCCCTTTATATCTTTAGAAAGTCTATGTTAGGCTCTCTCCAGTAAAGAATCCTCATTTATTTACAAATTTGATCTTTAGAGAATATTGATTTAATTAGGTCTTCATACTAAGTCAAAAACCTATCTCCCAACATAAGTATCTATTGGTTCAAGTTCTGTCTCTTGGGAATATCCACAGTAAATTCAGTTTTACCTCTTGTGAGAAGCCTCCTGAATAGGCCAGTTTCTCTGCTGCCCTTTTTTTTTTTTTAAGATTCTACTTATTTATTTGAGAGAGAGAGAGAGAGAGAGAGAGAGAGGGAGAGAGAGAGCGAGCATGAGTTGGGGGGAAGGGCAGAGGGAGAAAGAGGAGTAGACTCCCCACCAAGCCAGGAGCCTGACTTGGAGCTCTATCCCAGGACCCAGAGATTGTGGCCCAAGCTGAAGGCTAATGGACACCTAATGGACTGAGCTACCCAGGTGCCCCACTCTGCCTCTTTACTGCAATAAAACTTTATGCTTTTCTTTGTGAGAGAATCAAATACATTATATTTTAATTATTATCTACTTATCTTCCCACAAGTCCATAATTTCCTTGAATATAGGGAATGTTATTCATCCCTGTATCCCAAGTGCCTAACAAAACCTAAAAAGATATTCAATAAATAGTTGAATGATTAAACAAATCAACTAATCTTGAATGAAGCTAAATATCATTACTTCCTTCAGCGTTTCTCATGTGATCTTTTTGAGTCCCTTCCCAATCCTGGCAGTTCTCTTCTGAACCCAATCAAATTTGACTTTATCTCTTTTGATGAAGGATATTTAGCCAAATGTCACCAACATGTACAATGAATGTAGGCAGGTGAATATGCCCCAAAAGGTAAGAGTGCATCCTACTTCATCTCAAGGTTCCATCTTTGGAGACAAAGAGTTGGTGGCTTTTTAATGGTCCTTGTCTTGTACTTAAGTGAAAGAGAAAGTGTAACACAGAAATGGAAGGAGAAACAGTGGATATCCCTATGATTAAAACCTATGACAAACATCTAGAGCATTTAGTAATCTGCTGTCATCTTTTTTTCTTCCCTCTTTTTTTCTTCCAAAGGACAGTTAAGAGTATATGATAAATATGTAAATATTTTATGGCCCTTACCTTAACATATTCTACTTTTAAGAGATCTAACCCAGGTTTATCAGAAGAGCTAATCAAGTGAAGGGGCTTCTTTCTGGATCCTAGATTAAAGAAAAAGAAAAAGTGTCTCAAATAAACTGCTCTTTTTTAAGACTGGAATTTTCTATGTCTTTTTATTTCTAAAAAATGTTGTTAATTAAACTTTAGAAAACTATCCACACATATTTCGTGGTTATTTAATACTAAGGTCACCAATGGTGAATAAATAAACCAATCTAAATACTGAC